>NW_004949248.1:287451-291522 GCF_000317375.1 Microtus ochrogaster | reverse complement strand
ATAACCCTGAAATGAACATACAAGTTTTAAGGTTTGAAATACGTTTGGTATAGGGTAAGTTTAGAATAATGATAATTCTGTTTTTTTTTAAAAAAAAAAAAACAGCAAATGATACATAATTTAGCCCTCTCCTCTCCCAGCTGAATCTAGGCCTCTGAGACAAATTTCTATTTGATTATAGAAGTTCATGCCTTTTTACCTAATACTCCAGAGAGGTTATCTGGATGAAGGTTCTTGTAAGATGATGAGGATATGAAGGTAGAATGTCCATGAATAGAAGTAGTCTCCTTTTAAAAAGACACAGAAGAAATTCCCAAATTCTCAAAGTGTTTGATGATACAGAAAGAAGGAATTTGGCTCCCATCAGACCCTACCTGCTTATGCCTTCTTTTTGGGCTTTGTTATCTCCAAAATTGTAAGGAATGCATTTTT
This sequence comes from Microtus ochrogaster, assembly GCF_000317375.1. Taxonomy (NCBI): domain Eukaryota; kingdom Metazoa; phylum Chordata; class Mammalia; order Rodentia; family Cricetidae; genus Microtus; species Microtus ochrogaster. The sequence goes on along the minus strand of NW_004949248.1, from coordinate 291,090 downwards.
TGTTTCTAATTTCTCTGAAAAGGAGAAACTGATTTGTGTAGTGATATTTCATGTGTATTTTATTGAATAAAGCTTGCCTGAAGGTCAGAGATGGAGGCTCGCTCTTTCCATCTGAGGACTTCTTAGAGATAACAGTTCTCTAAGCTTTCCTGCTTTGCTTGTCTAATCTTCAGGTTGCCTTTGTCTATTAAAATACAAATGAAAAATAACTACAGATCTGCTTGACAGATACTGTGGAATGTAGAGGTGTAAGGTGACCAGAATCATTGTCTTAAAGATATAACATAATTCCAACTTTCTCTAACACATTTTGGCTTTACTCAATATTCTGTATGTAACATAAGATACCAGCTAATTATATTTTTGAGGTTTAGTCTTAGGTTACAGGAGAATAAAGATTCAGTGACAGCAATAATAGCAACTTTTTAATAAAATTTGCTTTGCCCCCAAGTCCTGAATTTGTATTTTTTGAGCTAAGTGTTCAGTAGTAAGCTTTACATAGTGCTTACTGTTCTTATTTGTTCTAAGTTCTACTTCTTAAACATCAGGGTAACCTGATGCTATGGCTTAGGAAATTTCTCTGCAGGAAAGTACTTTTCTACTGGTATTCCATTTAGCATAGCAGTGGTGTTATCACCACTTCCAAGTAAACTAGGTCGGACAACCAATTTAAGTTCCCCACCTCTGACCCATTTAAATTACAAGATTCTCTATCTTTCAAGGATTTGGCTAGAAATGGTCTCCAGAAATATTTCTAGGCACTTCATCATGAAAAATTTTAATACAGTGACTGAGATGTTGAGAAAGTGAGGGCTTGCAGAACACTGGATAGGGAGAGACCTTGCTGGATTTTATGCAACTAGGAGGCACACGTGCTGGGACAAATTGCTAAGAGTGTAGCAAACCTGAAAGCTGAAGTTATTACCAAGATGCCTAATGACACTTCTTACACACAGCCACCCTCTTCTTTGGCCCTCTTAAAAGAAGCAAAACTTTTCTTCTCCTTTCCTGGCTTTTAAGTCACAATACATTACTTTTACTTTGAAATTTAATCTGGAGCCAGGAGGGCAAAGAATTTTGCTATTTCTAGGCTTCCAGATTCTGTAACAGATTGGGTAGTTTAAGTGACCAAGAACAGCAAATATCAGGTAAACCATACGTAACAATCGGTGGACAAACAGCAATGTTGTCATTACCTTCAAGCCTTTTCAGACAAACTTTTCTCATTTAACAATGACCCAGTAACTTTGACATGACTCTGCCAAGCAACCATTATGCACTGTTTTTGTATTGACCCACCTTTCTCCATTCCATTCAGTGATACACATCTTTTCATTGTCATCTTCTCTTTTGTTTCCTATAATAATGTCCTTATCTGTCTTTGTGCCTCCACTATCACTTGTCCCGCCCCCATCTATTTTCAATAAAGATAGACTTCGCCAATGTACTGCTACTATATAAGTTATTTCTTACTCCGTTGATAATAGAAACTAACTTGTAAGTTATGACAGATAATTTTTAAAACTTTTCATTTGGGAACCGTTGTGAATTTAAAGAACTTTGAAAAGCTTTATAAGGAGTCATTTAAATCTTCTAGCCACGTTTACCAATGCCCCTGCATTTATAAATTTCCCATTGCTACTGTTCATGTTAAATTATAAAATAACATATCTTGCCAGCTTCAACAGCAGGCCAGCAGGCTATTCTCCTGTTGCCAGGTCACTCCACTACGATCCCCAACTGAATCACAAGGCTCCAGAGGCACAGCCCCTGCCCTCCTGCACCTACTTGAGGAAGAGGTGAGTGGTTGTTCTCCATGTTGGGTTGGACAGTCCTGTTGTCTAGGCCCTAGGTCGGGAGTACTTTCCATGCCTCTTCCCCACTGATCATAGCCCCAGCATCCAGTCACCAAGCAAGCCAGTGCAGCCAGCAGCTCCAACACCACCCCAACCACATCATAGGGCTGCAAGACACAGCCCCTCTCCCTGCACTGACTGGAGGAGGAGGCTACACCATCACCATCTCCAGCTGCATCAGAGGACCCGAGGCACAACCCCCACCGGCACCTATTGGAGCAAGAACAGTATAAGAGACCCCCAGAGATACAGACCCCAGCTGCACCAATTGGATGAGGAGCCCCAACTGCCAGCCAGTAGGTAGGATTACTGCAGCAGGCCACTCTACCACCAGTCCCAGTGGCATCAGAGGCCACCCAGATGCACAGGTTCCACCAGCAACCACCAGAGGAAAAGTGGTCCTCCCGAGGCTCAGACACCAACTACACCAATTAGAGGAAGAACCTATTCCGGTGCCTATAATTTCCCCAAACCCAGATGGGTAGAAGGCAGTGTAAGAATACATTCAACAACATAAAGAGCAATATGGTAGCCCCAGAAACTAGTGGTTCTACAAGAACTTAATATTCCAATGCAGATGAAACAGAAGAAACAACCTTCAGAATAACTTTATGAAGATGACAGAGACCCTTAAAGAGGAAATGAAATTTTTCTTTAAAGAAATGGGGGAAAGAAAAAATGGAAAAAAATCAATAAATCCTTTAAAGAAAGCCAAGGAAAAACAATCAAGCATGTGAAGGAAAGAGTTCAAGAATTGAAAACTAAAGTAGAGGCAAAAAAGAAAACAAAAACTGTGAAAACAAGAAATCTGGGTAAATGAGCAGGGTCCACAGGAGCAAGCATAACCAACAGAATACAAGAGATGCAAGAGAGAATTTCTGGTGTTGAAAATACAATAGAGGAAAGAAATACATGGGTCAAAGAAAATGTCCAATCCAAAAAATTCTTAACACAAAATATCCAGGAAATCTTGGACATAGTGAAAGACCAAATCTGATAATAATAAGGAGGAGGACTCCAGTTCAAAGCCACAAAAAATACATTCAACAAAATCATAGAGGAAAATTTTCCCACCCTATGAAGGACATGCATATGAAGGTACAAGAAGCTTACAGACTGGACCAAAAAAAAAAGTCCCCTGGTAACATAATAATCAAAACAATAAATATACAAAATACAAAAAAGACTCTTAAGAACTGCAAAAGGAAAAGGCCAGGTAACAAATATTGGCAGACCTATCAGATTTATGTCCAACTTCTTAATGTAGACACTGAAGGGCAGAAAGTCTGGACAGGCATTCTGAAGACACTAAGAAAACACAGATACCAGCCCACACTATAATACCCAGTGAAGATTTCAATCACACAGATGGAAAAAACAAGACATTCCATGATAAAATAGGTTTAAACAATTCTGTACCACAAACCAAGCCCTATAAAAAGTATTAGAAGGAAAACCCCAACCCAAGGAAGTTAACTCCACCCAGAAAATCACAGACAAAAGTTAATCTTATACCAGAAAATCTCAAACACAGGAAACACAAACACACTAACACCTGAAACTTTATTAATAAAAACTCAGAGAGACAGAAATTGGGGTTCAACATGAAGGGACAAAAAAGCAAAACAGCCAGTCACTGGCTCTTCTACCTCAGTCCAAAATGGCGATCCTGCATACAGGAATCTCAGCATGAGAAGAAGACTGAGAGCTGTTCCTTCCCATTTTACAATCTTCTCTAGTTCTGGGATTAAGAATATGCGCCACTGCAGGTTCCCTATCCTCA
>NW_004949248.1:285310-286611 GCF_000317375.1 Microtus ochrogaster | reverse complement strand
TTCTAATGGAAAGCTATTGTGGCTACTGGGATTAAAGGTGGGTGTCATTGTTGCCTGGTGTGAAAAGCTGTCCTCTGTGGCTGTTTTACTGTTCTGATCTTCAGGAAAGCTTTACTTATTAAAATACAAATGAAATTCCACTACAGTCACCACAAACAACAAAACCAGAAATTAAGAGGAATTAACAATCACTGGTCATTAATATCCCTTAATATCAATGGCCTCAACTTGCCTATAAAAAGATTCAGGCTGACAGAATGGATATGAAAATAGAACTCATCCTTCAGCTGCATACAAGAAATATACCTCAACCTAAAGACAGACATTACCTCAGAGTAAAAGGTTAAAAAAATTTTCTAATCATATGGATCTAATAAACAAGCTGGTGTAGCTATCTTAATATCTAACCAGATAGATTTCACACTAAAATTAATCAAGAGAGATGGAGAAGGACATGTCATATTTATCACAGAAAAAAAGCCTACCAAGATGAAGTCTCATTCTGAACATTTATGAGCCAATAAAAGGTCACCTACATTTGTAAAAGAAACATAATTAAAGCTTGAATCACACATCAAATCCCATACACCAGTAGTGGCAGACTTCAACATCCCTCTCTCACAAATGGACAGATCAGAAACTTAACAGAGAAACTAACAGATTTTATGATTCAAATGGACTTAGAAGACATCTATAAAACATCCCAGCCAAACACAAAGGTATATACATTTTTCTTTGCACCTCATGGAATCTTCTTTACTTCCTCCTTTCAGTACTTGGATCTCAGCTAGCTTGAATCTGTATTGTTCTACACAGTCTGCCACACTCTCTGTGGGTCATCAGTGCATCAGCTCTGTTTTGTCTGGAGAGCACTGTTTCTCTGAAGTCATCTCCTATCTCTACCTCTTAGGATCTTTCTCCTTCCTTTTTTATATAGATTAGAACCACGAGGGGAAGGCTTTTAGGAAGAAACCCTGTCAATAACTAAGTGTGCCAAGATATTCTATTCTACTTCCATTGTTCAGTCCTTTGTCTCTATCTTAATTCCCATTCACTAAGAGAAGAAATTTCTCTCACCAGGACTGGTTCCCTAATTTATAAATACAACAATATGCCATTAGAAGACATTTTAATGCTATATTCCATTAAAAGACTAATAGTGATACTTACCCCTAGGCCCATGACTCACCCAGTCTCAAGGTTCTGCCTACTTTTGTAGTGTCAAGAATGAGTACCAACTCAGAATGGACCTAAAATACCATTAAAGCTATAACCTAGCTTTCTTTTTTATTTAAATAAAA
>NW_004949248.1:282767-283870 GCF_000317375.1 Microtus ochrogaster | reverse complement strand
GTATCTCAAAGTTGTTTTGATTTGAATTTCCCTGATAGCTAAGGAAGTTGAACATGTCCTTAAGTATCTTTTGGCTATTTGAAATTCTTCTATTGAGAATTCTCTGTTTAGTTCAGTATACCATTTTTAATTGGGTTATTTAGAATTTTAATGTCTAATTTCTTGAATTCTGTATATATTTTAGAGATCAGACCTTTGTCTGATGTGCAGTTGGTGAAGATCTTCTCCCACTCAGTAGGTTGCCTTTTTGTCTTAATGACTGTGTCCTTTGCTTTACAGAAGCTTCTCAGTTTTAGGGGGTTTCATTTATTCATTATTCATTATTGCTACTGGGGCTATATGTAGAAAGTGGTCTTCTGCACCGATGCATTGTAGGCTACTTCCTCTTTCTCTTCTATCAAGTTCAGTGTGGTCAGGTTTATATTGAGGTCTTTAACCCATTTGTACTTGAGTTTTGTGCATGGTGATAGATATGGATCTATTTTCATTTTTTCTACCAGTTGACATCCAATTATGCTAGCACCATTTGTTAAAGATGCATTCTTTCTTCCATTGTATAATTTTAGCATCTTTGTAAAAAATCAGGTGTTCATAGATGTGTGGATCAATATCCGGTTCCTCAATTTGATTCCATTGGTCAACATCTCTGTTTTTATGCCAGCACCAAGCTGTTTTCATTACTGTAGCTGTGTAATAGAGTTTTATGTCAGGAATGGCAATGCCTCTGGAAGTTCCTTCATTGTATAGGATTGTTTTGGCTATCCTGTTTTTTTTTCATGTAAAGTTGATTATTGTGCTATCAAGGTCTGTGAAGAATTTTGTTGAAAGAAAAAAAAAACATGTGATCATTTCATTAGATGCCAAAAAAGCATTTGACAAAATTCAATACTCCTTTATGATAAAGGTATTGGAGAGATTACGGATACAAGGATCATATCTAAATATAATAAAAGCAATATACAACAAGCCAACAGCTGACATAAAATTAAATGGAGAGAAACTCAAAGTGATTCCACTAAAATCAAGAACAAGATAAGGCTGTCCACTCTCTCTGTCCATATCTCTTCAGCATAGTGCTTGAAGTTCTAACAATATCAATAAGA
>NW_004949248.1:282122-282667 GCF_000317375.1 Microtus ochrogaster | reverse complement strand
TATGTTCTTTACTTAAATTATCATTATTAATCATGTGCATGTGTGTGTGTATTTTAGGCATATATTCACATGTCTCACTACACTAAGAGTTGCTTGAGGAACTGGACTTTCTTACAGACTAATGAGTTTTGAGATTATTACTAATCTCTGTTCATTCAATTCTCTTACTGACCACTTTAATTGTTCTGTTCATTTCCTTTTCATCAGCCATGATACCTGTGTGTTACTTTTACACTTTGCAAAATCAGAATTCCACAGTGGCTATGAGTCAGTTTTTTCCCTTATGCTACACATTTTTTTTCATAATGACCTTGTGTTAATATGGTATAAGACGATAGATATGTGTTGATAAGTTTCAAATGTGTATTTAAGAGAAGGATTTATTCCTAAGCAGTAGATTCATATTTTGAACTATGTGTTCATTATTTACACTTGAACAGCTCACATATATGTCAAAACAATATGCCCTCAGGTGGATTTTAGTATTTTATATTTCCAGAGTAATAAATGCTCTGGTGTGTCTATGTTTTCAAATAATGTAACTA
>NW_004949248.1:258251-280786 GCF_000317375.1 Microtus ochrogaster | reverse complement strand
ATTGTTGAGCAAAGGTTAGAGTGGTATGAAAGTAAATCCTTTGGCTATATGCCCAAAAGTGGTATTGCTGGGTCATGAAGTAGATGATTCCTAAGTTTCTGAAAAATTGTCATACTGATTTCCACAGCAGCTGTTCAAGTTTGCACTCCCACCAGGAATGGAAGAGTGTTCTCCTTACTCTGTATCCTCTTCAGCATAAGTTGTCATCAGTGTTTTAGATCTTAGCTACTCTGATCGGTATAAGATAGTATCTCAGAATTGTTTTGATTTGCATTTCCCTGATGACTAAAGTTGTTGAACATTTCTGTAAGTATCTTTCAGTCATTTGAGAGTCTTCTGTTGAGAATTCTCTATCTAGATCTGTACCCCAATTTTTAATTGGTTTATTTGGTAGTTTGATATTCAGTCTCCTGAGTGCTTTGTATATTTTGGAGATAAGCCCTCTGTCAGATATGGGGTTGGTGAAGATCTTTTACCATTCTGTAGGTAGCCATTTTGTCTTGTTAACCATGTCTTTGCTTTACAGAAGTTTACAGTTTCAGGAGGTCCCATTTGTTAATTGTTGCTCTCAGTGTCTGTGTTATTGGATTTATATTTAGGAAGTGGTCTCCTGTGTCAATGCATTTTAGGGTATTTATGACTTTCTCTTCTATTAGGTTCAGCATGACTGGATATAATATGTTGAGGTCTTTGATCCATTTGGACTTGAGTTTTGTGCAGAACAATAGATATGGATATATTTGCATTAATCATCATGTTGACTTCCAGTTTTACCAGCACCATTTGTTGAAGGTGCTTTCTTTCGCCATTTTATATTTTTAGCTTCTTTGTCAAAAATCAGGCTTTCAATGGTGTATGGGTTAATAGCAGGATTGTTGATTCAATTCTATTGGTCCATTTAATTTTGTGCCAATACCAAGCTGTTTTCATTACTGTAGTTCTGTAATAGAGCTTGAAGTCAGGGAGGGTGATGTCTCCTGATGTTTACTATATAGGGTTGTTTTGGCTGCTCTGAGATTTTTGTTTCTCCATATGAAATTTGTATTGTTCTTGTCATACAGGTTTTTCACTTGTTTGATTAGAGTTACCACAAAATATTTTATGTACTTTCTGGCTATTGTGAAGGGTGACATTTCTCTGCTTTCATTCTTAGCCTATTTATCATCTGAATATAGGAGGGTTACTTTTTTTTTTGTTGTTGTTAATCTTGTTCCTTGCCATGTTACTGAAGCTGTTTATCAGCCGTAGAAGTTCCTTGGTATAATTTTGGGGCACTTATACATATATCATCAAATAGCGAAGGTTTACTTTTTTTCTTTCTAATGTATGTCTCCTTGATCTCCTTTTATTTTCTTATTTTTTTAGCTAGGACTCTGAGTACTATATTGAGTAGATATGAAGAGAGTATACAGCCTTGTTTTGCTCTGATTTTAGTTGAATTGCTTTCAATTTCTCTCCATTTAGTTTATTGTTGGTTGTTGGCTTGCTGTACATTGCCTTTATTATGTTTAGGAATGTTCCTTGTACCCCTGGTCTTTCCACAAACTTTATTATGAAGGGGTATTAGATATTGTCAACAGCTTTTTCAGGACCTAATAAGATGATAATAAGGTTTGTTTTTTTTTCCAGTTTGTTCATATAGTATATTATGTTGCTGGATTTTCATATGTTGAACCATCCCTGCATCTCTGGGATGAAGCCTATTTGATTATGGTGGATGATGTTTCTGATATGGTCTTGGATTTGGCTTGTTAATATTTTATTTAGTATTTTTGTTCAATGTTCATGAGGTCTGTAATTCTCTTTCTTAGTTGCTTTTTTGTGTTGTTTGGGTATCAGGGTAACTGTTGCCTCGTGAAAAGTGTTTGGCAGTGTTCCTTCTGCTTATATTGTGTGGAACAATTTGAGGAGTATCACTAAATGTGCTTAAAGCATTCCACTGTTTTCCAAACCCAAAGAACTAAATCTCAAATTTCTCCAAAGAAACACATAGTCAGGCCTATCACAACAATACCCCTCTCCTGGTACCAACTTCTGTTTCAGTTAAGGTTTTTGGTTTTGTGAAAAGACACCATGATCAGAGCAATTCTTATAAAGAAACAATTCTTATAGCATTAAAGAAGCAATTCTTATAAAGAAAACACTTAATTGGTGTGGGTCGCATTATCAATGAGGTTCATTCAATTATCATCATGGTGGGGAGCATAGCAGCATGCAGGCTGATATGATGCAGCTGCATAGCTGAGAATCCTACATCTTGCATACAACAGGAAGTCAACTGACTGTCATATTGAAGGAATCTTGAGCAAAAGAGACCTTAAAGCTCTCTCTCATATTAACACACTTCCTCCAAGAAGGCCAACCTCCTAAAAGTGCCACTCCCTTTCGGGACCATTTTTTTTTTTCAAACCACCACAAGATTCAATTGTCAAAGTTAGAATTATGCCCATAATTCATCATGCTTTATTTATTCTTCCAGTAGATGATATCTCATATATCTCTTGGTACCGTCTCATTCTTGAGTATTAAAAATGTCCCATATTCAGTCATCATTTTCTGTGAACATCTAAACAGCCTTCTTCCTGACCCCTTTTTATCTATTACTATTTAACATCTTCTTTGTACAGTTGCCAGAATGTATTTCCTCATATATCAATCTTATGATGTAATTGGCTCTCAGCATTTATAGGAAAAACCTATTTATTTTGACATTAAAAAAACTATCCATTGATTGTTATTCTCTTGGAACCCCTAGTCTCATCTATTACAAACATCTACTACCAGAAGATGTCTGATATACCTTGTGATCCAGTGACTATAATTAAATTGACAATTCATATTTGAGGTACCTTAACTGCTCCTATGATCCATTATTTTTACATCAAACAAAATATGTGTTATCATTGCCTATTTTCATTCTATTGGTTTCCTTTGTTGGTTTGTAATATTGCAAATTGATTGTTGGTTCTCATGACTTTTAGAATAGATATCTACCCCTGAAGTATTGTGTCATCCCTAATTTTACCTTGTATATCGAGGCAAGGTCTCTCTAAGTTCACCAGGTAGGATTTGGACTTTAAAACCACTGTCGTAGATTGCCTAGTAACATAGATTGCAGACCAGATTTATTAGGTCCATGTGTTCTACTAGATTACAAGATATTGAAGATAATTTGTTTGCCCAAGTTCTTTTTTAAATTTTAATATATTTTTTAATTTTCTGAGATTATAATATAATTATTTTATTTCTCCATTCCCTTTCTTACCTCCAAAGCTTCCCATATGTTTGATTATTGGTTTATTATTGATTTGGATTTTAATAGACTTAAGCTAATAAAGCTAATAATTGGATTTCATAAAACATAAACGAATAAACCCAAAATATAAGACATTTATCCCTTCTCCACTTGTTATAAATCATCATCCATTCCAGTATTTAATTTTCATGGCATGTTGACCTCTCTATTATAACATATGCTAGTACCACTAACAGGTAATATCTTGCATTTTACTTTATTTTATTTTTATCAATTTAATTTTTTTCCTTAATTTTGATTTCATACATGTATACAATTAATCATGATGATGTGTATCCTTAGTTCCTTCCTGCAACATGTTGCAAGTTTTATATAAGATATTTACTCACAAATTTACGACTTTTTTGATAACCCACTAAACCCAGTTTGTTCTCTGGGACTTTCTAATGGAACATGGGAAAATGGGAAACCCACTTGGGGCAACATCCTTGATATGCAAATGATTCTTCCTTCCCTAGAAATCATTCACTACTAATAGCTCCTAAATAACTGAGAGATCTTGCAAAGCATCTGCTCCACCTAGAGCAGGATTTTCCCAGGTTTGGAACTACACAGCTCTTGTTTTGATTTCACGACTGTAATAGCCATGCCATGCCAGGAGGACAGCATTTGATGGTACTTCATCCTATTCTCAGGGCTTACTTTCTTTCCGCCACTCTTCCACAGTAAGTCTTGATATTGAGATTAATGCAGACGTCCCATTTAGGGCTGAGGACTCAGTTTCTAATTCTCAACACTGTGACTTATTATGCACCTCTCTATTGATTGTTGTCCACAAAGAAAAGAAGCTCCTCTGACCAAGGCTGAGAACTTATCAGAATATAATGATTTTGACAATATGACCATTTTACAAAATAACAATAGCAAGTTCTAGGGTTTATGACTGCCCTAGACACGGGATTTTGAAAAAATACAGCAACAGACAAATAATTCTTTTCAGTGGACCAGGTCAATCAGAAAGCAGTTAGTTACTCATACCAACCATGTTACTCTTGTGCCAGTGGGCTCATCTTGATTTTCTCTGGAATCTGATATTGCAGCATCCAAGGTCCAGGGTTTGGTAATATCCTTTATCCTCAGCAGCCTACTAGACCCTTCTAGTAAAATGGATGTTAGTCATGAGGGAGGAAGTTCCCAGTAGATTTGTGATTGATTTGTGGATGTCCTACAGCAAAAGTACATAGTATCTTTACTGATAAAGTCTTACCATGTAGCTGTGGTATATGGCTAAGATCAATAGCCTGTGTTTTGTTTGTTTGTTTGTTTGTTTGTTTGTTTTTGGAACCCCAGAGTCTCTCTGAACTACATCTTAGGAATTTATTCCATAATGTTTACTGTGATGTTCACTTAATAATTAATGTATTCTTGGATCAATATTGCCCATGTAAGCAAGGATATTTTTGAACATCTTTATGTTCTTTTTAACTAGTTTGATAGCTAGTAGGTATTATTGAGACATTTTCATAATTTTTATTTTTATTAACCCAGCCACCAACCACTCCTCTCTGCCAGCCACCAATCCTTTCCTCCTTCATTGTTAACCCTCCTCTTTGATTTCTATTTCTCCATTATGCTTCTATTGGTATAACTTTTATTTTTAAATTGGGTTGTGACCTGGCACAGTTCCATATGACTTTTCATATACCTGTTCCTTGTAGTATCTCTTCCCTTCACAGCCTATTTTCCTTATACTCCCATGCCTATACCTAGTAAAGCTTTTGCAACCCAAGTAACTCATCTATTACCCTTACTCTGTTATTACCCCTCCATTGATAAGATTCTAAAAGCCTATTTCTGGAAAACAAATAGCGATACGACCTAAACCTAGAAAAACAATGCTGCCTGTGGATCCCATATGTGGGCCCCAACTTCTAAACTTTTGCTTTGTGTGTTCAACTTGAAGTACAAGTTTGTTTTAATTGCTGCCATATACTTTGTTACATGAGAATGTAAGGTGAATGATTAATAGAGCAAACGAATTACACACATTAGTTTCTACACATGTCTAACTCACCTTCTTTGATCATGATGAATTAGTAAGACTGAATTATTCAATGAATTCTAAGTGATCCTGTGTTCAACTTACACTATTTAATTAATGGGCACTGAACTCTGATGGTACAGGAATTTACGAGTTGCATAATGTTCTCTGTCTAAAGTAAAATAAAAAGTGACTCTGCAGGAAAATCTGTTTGAACTTTCTGATTTATAATGGGATACTTAGGCTTGTAATGCAAATATAAAATGTCTTCTGTGCTCCACCACCCTCCTTTCTTTCTGGTGATTCATAGGTGACCAAGCATCATGATATACTTCCTGTCAATGATGAGGGCTGTATCTTAGAGGGTTTATTATTGCTTAAGATGGTGATTGTTCAGCATCTCCACTTCACCATATCATCCAATTAATTACGCTAATTTAGTTTGTGATATTTGTTTGAGAATATAGCCCTTTGACCCAAATATCATGTACTTACCTGAATTGGGTATAATGTTTCCCAAGATTAATGTCTATGAGGCATGTTCAGTTATTACTATGCTCAGTTAAATGCACCCAACTATTTGTATAAAGATTTCATCTTTGGTTATACTTTACTAAGTGTTTTAGAGGGAAAAAATACCCTAATAGAAAGAGAAAACTTTAAGAACACTGAAAAATCTTAACTGTTCCATTTTCACAAGAACTGCAGATGAGTTTAATCTTGAAGCCTGAATAAACTCACTCAGAGTATGCCATTTGTCAAGTCTAAAACAAAGTTCCAGTCTTCCACCTTCAGCTATTCCCATTTTAATGACATGAAGAAGAGATGTTTTCTCTCATAGTCCACACATCAAGTTTGTTATTGATTTTCTTTTGCTGATCCTGCAGGCACTGTTTCCACTCTGTGTAATCCTGTGTTCCTCCAAGCTCCTCAAGCCTCACTGGTGAGACCAGTAACACAATGGCTGGCTCACACTTTGCATTTGTTTTCTGTTTTGACTCCTAAGACACCTTTCACTTTGCAAATCTCCCAGCTCTCTTCTTAATTAAAGCAACTAAAGCATACTTGTTTTGTTGTTCACACCTGTGATTCAGATCACATTTCCAATGGTTCTGATTACGCGGTTCATTTGCACTTTTCCATTGTAATTTTTTTATTTCAATAAATTCATTTGTTCCCATTTTTCTTGTTCTTTGTTTGCATTAAATATGCAAGGAAATGTTTCATCACATTTAAACTCAAGAGATATTACATCCATAAGGGATCTTTGTACAACTACTTGATCATGCTTTAATTTGTGATTAACCAGCTGTGAATCATGCAGAAATCTCATGTAAAGTTGCTGCAATGTGCGATCCTTAAAAATGCTGTACTATCAGCTTTTTATACAACCAGTTGAATGTTCCACATCTAATGGCTGACTGAGAAGTGGGAAGTTCTCAAAGTCTACAATAGTGCTGGTGGAATTTCATCACTGTGTTGTTTTTATGGCGAAGCTTTGTGTAACTCTGACCATTGGTACCTTATATCTACAAGGTAAGAAAGAATGCAGTCATTTTTCACGAACATATAGACAACAGAAGAGAAGGGAAGGGGGACAGATAGATACACCCACAGAGAGAAAGAGAAAGACAGAGACAGAGACAGACAGAGAACAGGACTGAAAACTCTGAACATAGTTTGTGGTGGTAGCAACTACACAATGGAAATAGGAAGGTGAAAATGTAGTCACACACTTTGAAAAAAAAACACATAAAAGGTGAAAAAGGGAACATACAGTGCAAAGAATATTGAATTTTCTTTTAATGTTCAAGCTCTTAGTTTGAATGATGCAAAAAGTGTTGTACAGTTGTATTTTCTCCTTGTATGATTATTGCAATTCTCATTTTTCCCAAAAAGAAATTATAAACATTGAGTATAAAAAGAAATAACATTCTTCACCCAGTGTCTATCCTCTTGTCCTTAGCTCCTGTTTCTAGACTGAAAATATCTCTGTTGTGTAGGGTAACAAAGATGTGTTCAAAGTGACCTGAATATTATATAGGACGTGTCTATTCTCTTTATGTTATTGTATACACCTGCTACCACAAGTGTGAAAATTGGTAAGAGATAATGACTATCCAACATGCTTTCAAAACCTCCAGCTGTGCTACTTGGGGAGAGGTCACTCCAGGTCTAGGTTGAGTATGTTTTGTTTGAAAGTCAGTGTAGATAAATGATGAACGTATTGTCACCTTTAATAGCTTTTAGTGTCACATAGCTACCTAGACATATGCTTTCAAAGTTGATTCTCTGCTCTCTGGTATTTTTGTTCTTGTCAATCAATCTTTGTTATTTTATGGGTTTTCTCTTTCCAAGAGTGAATGTCACATGTATTATGCCCATTAAATATTATTGCTAACAAGTTTCAGGTAAAAATAATTTTGCTTTTCAGTCCAGAAAGTAAAGGAACAATGAATAGATTTTCTGGAAATTTCTTCTCATTTTATCAGAGTTATTTTTCCTACTTTATTCAGAATAGCTATTCATTTCTTATTCATCCATGATAGCAATTTACATAAAGGGCAAACAATTCTTAAATTATTTTTAACCAAAGGCTGGAAAACAAAAATTTGTAGCATCTTCATCCCTGTTATTTATAAAGAAAACAAGTATAATTGTTTACCAGGTGATATTCACATACTGAGCATTTGGGATGCCATTTTTCTACTGACTTATTGGAACATCATTTCCAGTTTGAGAGACATATTAATTATATTAATATATGCAAATGCATCAAAGTATGCATAAGTATTATACATACTTTGTGTGCTAGTCTTCCAAACAATATAAAATGGGTTGATTTTATTCTGAGAGCTCATTACTGTCCCTGTGGGCTAATGAAACTGAACTTGTTGATTTCAGGGTTATTTACTGTAGTCACTCAAGTTCTATCACACTGGATACAAAATACCGTTCAACATGGGATAAGAAAACTTTAAAAGGTTATTTCTTGCAGGTGATAAAGAAAAACATAGATTGTCTAAGATCTCTAGTTTGAGATAAAGATAAATAATTATCTCTGAAAATTTAAGGATAAAATTGTAGGTTAATTTAGTTCATGGATTTAAAAATGGGATTTAGAAGTAGGGCAAATTCTAGGTCATTGGCTTAAAAATGGATGGATAAAGATGTCATTCATTACAGTTGGTTCTATGTGGGTGGATATTTGGAATAGTAATCTATCACTGCTAATGGCTACCCTGGGAAAACATGAGATATGTAGAAAAACAAAATATCATAAAACAGGATTATAACTATTGTATTCCTATGTTAGTATTTGTGTTGTAATGTAAAAGCCACGTATGCAAAGTTCCGACCAAGTTTCTGTTCTGCTTCCTTACTCCAGATTCTCATCATGACTTTACATCATGATGAACTGTGACCTGTATGTTAATTCAGGCTTTTCTCTCCCAAGACCAAGTCTTGGTCGTGTATTTACTAGAGCAGCAGAGAAGCAAAATAGGAGAGAGCTCTGTAAGTTCTCATCTTTACCCCCACCTGGGGATTCAAACAAAGACCTAAAACTGATCAAGGTATGGAAATTTAAAGACCATGACATGTTCAACTTTAAATAGGATATTTATATACCATTTCTCTAGTTCTTAGAAATCATCATGGAAGAGAAGGCAGAAAAACTGCTAAGATTCAGAGGTAGAATATATCTGCAGTAAATTGTAATTATTATTATTATTATTATTATTATTATTATTATACAGTATTCTGTATTTCAGAACAGGTCAGGGTTGTGGCACATATTAAATCAGTCTTTGTCTGCATATACGAGATCTTCACAAGATCCAGCCAGACAAAATACCAGTCTGGATAGGGTAGAGGCTTGTGAAGTCCCAACCACAAAAAGAGGAGTAATTTGCAGTAGTTGGCTGCTAGATGAGAGAGAAAGAATTTCCTTTAGTAGTGTGGTCCCTGATAAGTTACCCATATTCAAGTAGGTGGTCCTACTTATACAATCAGCCCTAAGTGAATTAAAAAAGAACACATGAAATTGGTAGAGAAAAGTGAGGGAAAAACTCGATATTAAATTCTTAAACAATAAAAGCATGTTATCATTAAAAAAGGTGGGTGATGTATTCAAATAGTGTGTGTGTGTGTGTGTGTGTGTGTGTGTGTATTTGGAATACATGTGTGTCATAATAGGAGCAGCGGGGCTGCGTCCCCAGCACCCCGGCTGCCTGGCTAGCTTATACCCCGAAATAATTACATGGACACTGTATTCTTTTAAACACTGCTTGGCCCATTTCTATCTAGCCTCTTCTCGGCTAACTCTCACACCTGGACTAGCCCATTTCTTATAATCTGTGTAGCCCAGGAGGTGGCTTACCAGGGAGATTCTAGCCTACGTCCATCCTGGGTAGGAGCTTCATCGCTTGTGTCTCAGAGAGCAGCGCTATCCTCGCGTCTGCCCAGGAGAGGGGAGCATGGCGTCTCTGCTCCAGAGAGCAAAGCTGTTGAGTCTGAGCTCACTTCCTCTTCCTCCCAGCATTCTGTTCTGTTTACTCCTCCCACCTATGTTTTAACCTATGAGGCCAAGCAGTTTCTTTATTGCTTAACCAATGAAATCAACAGATTGATATATGACACTCCCACATCACATGTGCTCATGTGAATATAGTCATTTCAGGGACATGAGTGGAGGCCAGAAGAGGAAATGGAGTATTTTGCCTTGTCACTGTCTGTCATATTCCTTGAGACGTGGACTTGCACTGGACTTGAAGGCATGTTGACAGCCTTAAAACCCCAGCCATCCTTCTGTCCCCATCCCGTATTTCTCAGCAGAAGAGCAACAAGACTGTCCAGATCTACTGTATCAAGGTGCTGTTTGAAAATTTCAGTTCTGATCCTTGCACAAAGACCGTTCTTCTGTTCTGAGCCACCTCTCTAGTTCTGTAATCGAAATGCTTCTCAGTGCTGAGTATACATATCTTCTTGTATTCACTTGAATAATAAAAATATTTCCTACCTGACATATGAAAAGTTCCCCTACTTCCTAACAAGGGAGCTTCTAGAGCATTTTAAATAAGTGTTACAATTGAATATTACTGGAATTTGGCTCCAATTGACTAATTGATATGAGACCAAAGAAAACACAAATAACATCTAGCAATGGGAAAATTTTATCGGGTAAAGCAGAGATGAATATGATTAGCTTGATTAATTTACATTACATTTAACTTAATTAAATTGCTACCTTGCTCTTCTAAACTTCTTTGTCTCTTATGAACTTGTTTGTTTATGAGTGAGACTTATTCATTAATTCTCTTTTTCATCCCTGGGTTCTTAGGATATATTGATGGCAATTCATATGCGAAGAAAGCAATCAACCATGTTATCAGGAAATAGACATGGTTACACATGGGATAATTTCACAGAGATATTTTGACTTATTTTTAAAGGGGGTAATTAACCTTAATGTTAGGGCCAATAAGACTTCTGGTTCAATTCTTTTAATTCAGAAGCAAGCTTCTAGAGCCAGCTATATAGAGGACATACTGGTTTTCCACAGATAATGAGACATGTTGGAGAAGACAGAAGAAAAATGCAGAAATGCCAATGTCCTGGGAATCCTGCTATATAATATTGACAAAAGTCATACACAAGAAAACATATATCCTATAACATACTGTGTACTCATTTAAAAAACTAAATATATATAAATATAATATATCTACTATTGAATGAGAATCCATTATCTTATGTAAAATACACAAAGGAAAACACACTTCTTCCAATAGACAATAGTTTTCTGTATTCTGGTGTGAATCAGATCTTAAGAGTGATCTAAATGTGGTTTACTTACAGCTCATCATTTATGCAGAAACAAACAAATACAAATAAAAAAAAGTTTAAAAACCTAGGAGATATGGTCAAACAATGCCTTTTCTGAATGAACATGTGCCGTGATTTTATGCAGCTATTCTCATATATGGAAGTGAAATGTAAAGTGAGATTATGGGTTATGCACAAGGTAAAACACCTGCATATTGCATAGGGATGTGAGCTTCTATTGTGAAGTGAGCAACAGGAGGAACCACCAACCTGCTTCTGAGCAAACTGGAATTGCTGGTTCTATACTACACATTGTTCAGAAAATACAACAGAGATAAGCTTTCTATAATTAGTTAATTCTTAGTCATCTCTTAATTTCAATTTAGAAATTATTTCCTCAAAGAATACAATTCCCAAGGCTGTGTCAAGTCTACCTAATATAAGAACATAATATAATATATAAGTACTTTTTTATGCTTATAATGCTTTCTTCTTCTATCATGTTCCACTTACCAACACTAATAAAAAGTAGTTGTATACAATTATCTGTTAGATGCTTGGTTTTAATCTCGACTTCAAGTTTATCCATTAATTCATAACTCCACATCTATTTGAATCTCCACATTTATCATTATATGTAAATAGTAAATATCAAGTTATTATTTACTTAAAACATGCTCTATATTATAACACTCTACATATTCAATTACTTTTTGACTTAATATGTAATCCAGACATCATCCTCATGAATTTCTGCTTGTTTGGATAAGTCACAAACTATACATTATAGTTCACTGGTTAGTGTTTCCCCAAACTTCATGCCCCCACCTTCAGAGTTTAGACTAATTTTGAAATCATTTCTGAGGATATTATTAGGAAAGATAATATACTAGACTCAAAATGAATTGTAAACTAAATGATTGTTGTCTTCATAAAAGGAATCTGGCAAACCCTTATGGTGGTTTCCCAAGAGATGCCTACTGGAGATTTGGGGATGAGTGGAAAGAAGGCATTTTGTATGGGAAGAGATGAGATATTGATCCACTAGAGGTTGGGGGAGATTGTAGCAGGTGAGGTGGTCTTCTACAAATCTGTGAATGAGATAGGGGAATTGATTTGGAGAAAGGAGAAAGAAGTGAAGATCAACAGTTAACCTACCTGTGGCACAGCAGATTTTTAAGCATCAACTAAATAAATTTCCAAGCCAAATATAGGATTTAAATGTTTATTTTACTACAGTATTAAGAGGCTAGAGATAATGAGCCAAACAGTAGTTTAATGAATACAGTTTCTATGTGATTATTTTGGGTGTAAGTTAGCCTGGCGGCCAGGACAACAAGCAGCCCGCTCCTCCTGTTACAGAGTGATGCCCACGTGGTCAACTAAATCCACATAAAATCAGAGAGAGCTTAAAAAAAAATACAGAGTTTAACACAGCTTTTTAATGTTTGCTGGTAGCTTGCTGCAGCTGCTTTAAGAGAGATTTTCCTGATTCAGCTGTAGCAAAAAAAAAAAAAAAAGCCACACAGTTCTAAAATGCTGGCTTTCTGGGCTATGCTCCTAGCATGACTTCTGTCTCTTGTGGGAGACAAAGCATTTAGATCGGTTTTTGAGTAAAGTGCTACAACTTGCTTGATGGCAATGTAGACCAGCTTTGTGCCTGGACGCAGGGCCCTGTGCTTGGCTCTCAGAGGCAAAAGTGGCTCCGCTATGCTGGACTGGGCAGGGAAAGCCTCCAGTACCCATATTTGACCCAGGATTGTAACAGCTTAGATTCTTAAGAGCTTAGCATTTTAAAAGCACAAAGCAAAAGTGTTCCTGGACAGTAAAACATTACAGATTCACAATAGGACAGATTTAGACGTAACAGCGACCTCTAAATGGGTCACAGTGTTAAATAAATGTACATAGGCTTGGGAGAGAAAAGATAAAGAGTATACAGAGTCATAAAATAAAGTTACTGATTTAAAAAAAAAAGTAAAGTCTTTGAAGTGACCGAGTACAGATAATCATAGATTAAAGGAAGTAAAAAAAAAATAAGCCATGTAAAAATGGAAAATTTACAGAGAGTCTAGCTTTCTGCATATTATTGTGTTTTCTTTGAATTTTTTGACTATGAAGGAGCTAAGTTCAGAGAGACAATTCATTATGTGGGCTGCTAAGCTACACCAGCATGTATATTATAAATGTATTAAGATTTCAGAATTTGGGTCTAAGGATATGATGGTTTGGAAAAGAGGTTCTTCTTTTTTTTTTTTTTCGCAGAAGATAAGTATCTTCGGATTGCTTCTACACCAATATGGTTTCATAGACCAAGGCCTCTGGAATGGTTGCTGTGAATACCCTCCAAAATTTATTCACTCAACTGCTGAATGAGATGAACCTAGCACACAAGATATACCATAAAAGACCTGATTAAAGGTGCTCCCATACAGCACAAAGAATTTCGGAGAGAAATAAATACATCCAGTTCTCAAATGTTGTTTGTAACTGTTTGCTTAATTTAAAGGGGGATATTATATAGATATGAATAATTTGCACTTATATGGATTTTGATTTATTGATATGAATTTAAGGTTAATATTGTTATATGTATATTTCTGCTCTTGATTAAGGTATTATGATTGTGTAGTTCATTTACAAATGTAATGTATAATTAGCAAATGTAGGTTGTTAATGGATAATCATTGATAATAGTCAAGCTTGTAGACATGTTAGTTAGATTTTCTAGATATATAGAAATATATTTCAGTTAGATAGGCATTCTTCATATCTTTCAAAGACTACAGAATATGGTATTTATAATGTTTTAATACCCTAAGGCTTTTCATGGCAATGAGACATGTCTGCTCCTGGCAGCATCTGCTAATTCAAGAGGAAGATGAACATCAAAAAGGTTCCTTATGGAGTTTGCTAGCCATTTAGGCAAGATACTGCTCTTGCCTGGACTGCTTCACTGGACATGCAGTACCCACAGAGAGATGATTGCTGAACTTGTCTAGAGGTGAGATGTTTCTTCGGGGTTCCTCCTTTATGAAAGAGTCTGTGAGACATTCTGCAGGACATAGAAGAAAGTGACTAAACTGTCTTTAAAATTTCCTGCTTCATGGAAATGTCTGCTGGATACTATGGGCCTGTAGGCTGAAGATGGATGCCCCAATGGTACAGAGGAACTTTGGGTGACTGTCCAGGCAGCAAGATGTCTCTGTCTTTCTAGAGTTTTGGAAGTTGTTTACATCTCATTTACTTAGGTAATTTTATATCCTTCTGGAGTCTTTGATGGAGTTGGAGAATAGGTAGATAGTTATAGTTTTCCTTTGTTATGCTAAAAGACAAATAGGTATAAATAATGTAACTGTAATTCTTGCTTGATAACTTTTTTGTTATATGTGATTTTACTATGTTAAAGTTAAAGCCTTCCTTTTTGTTTAAACAGAAAAGGGGAAATGGTATAGGAGGTCCTTCTGTATTTGTATTGCTTTCATTGGTTAATAAACAAACTGCTTTGGGCCCAGTGATAGGGAAGAACTTAGGTAGGCAGGGAGAGAGAACTGAATTCTGGGAGGAAGAAAAAAGAAAGAGAGAGCTGCCATGGAGCCACCAGGTCAGACATGCTGAATCTTTCCCAGTAAGCCACCACTTCGTGGTGATTTACAGATTATTAGAAATGCGTTAAATCAAGATGTGAGAGATAGCCAATAAGAGCCTAGAGATAATGAACCAAGCAATAATTTAATGATTCTGAGTGATTATTTTGGGTGTAAGCTACATGGGTAGCTGGGATGACAAGCAGCCAGCTCCTCCTGTTACACAGTAGACTTATCCATAGAAGTTTAAAGATATACAATTAGCTTAAAACACTTTAAATACATATTTAAAATGTTCTATTTTATTTTGAAATAGGGTCTCACTGTGTAGCTCAGGCTGAACGACAACAGACAATAATTTTTCTGCATGCATTCACCACATGAGTACTGGGACCCTGAAGTGAGATCACATCTACTTAAGAATTTACATCTTATTCTTGTTTTAAAAGAATGGTTGGCACATTGAAACTAACAGATAATAAAATATCAACCATGTATTGGAATCTGTAGGGCATTAGAAGATTATAACTCAAGAACAAGATGGTTTTCCTATGTTCTTTCTAGAAGGACATTTACAGGAATCATGATTTCAGAAAAGAGAAGAATAGAGAAGGCTTTCAGATTTACAAAGTGAATACCTAATAACAATAGTAATATATTCTGTTGATAGAATTTTAAAAAAGAAAATAGAGGAACCAATACCACTTGCTTTTGTCTTTTATAATCATTATATACTTAAAATTTGTGATAAAAGTGAAGTTTTTCACTACAGAAACAATGGATCATCTTTTCCTTATATTTATGGGAACAGTCCATATATGATGTTTGTAATGTCCAGATCTGCGAAGTCCACCAAAAACCAACAGGACGACTGAGTCCTGTATATAAAACAAAGAGCCTTTATTGACCCACCACCATCTTGGGTAAGGGTACCAACATGTGATAGTATTCTTTGACTTATTAAAATATTCCTTTTAATCTTACATCTATTAGCATTGGTAAGCTGTAGCTATTGGATAAAATAGACATCTAAATTTAACTAACAGCTAATGGTACATAATTCTCAAGTGCCCTTACAAATCTGAGAGTATGGCATTTAACAAAGGAACTTCCAACACAGAGACATGCAAGCTCCTGCAGCATGCTATAACTCCTCTAAGAAGATGCATGGTTGCAAAAGACCTTCCACCTTGAGGCTTGCCTTCGAGTTTAGCAAAGCTACCCATACAGCAAAGGGCAGACTTCCACCTCTTTAGCTTCCTAAATGTTACACTTGGGGAATCGATCATCTCATACTGCCAAGACACATAGACTAAATCTTCCCCCCACAGGAAAATCTCTGGGCCTCTTGCACTCAGCAGCTAATGAAATCCACTGTTTCAAAGACTGGTGTTCTTCAAGGACTAAGGAGGGACTTAAGATTGCCTGAGCAGCTAAAAAAGCTGTCTCATTGCTGTTCATTTATCCTTCTTAGATCTGTCTAATGGCATTTGATGGCTTAAGGTACTGGTAACTTATTACTTCATTTGTCAAGTTTCCTATTAAAATACAGACAGGTGTTCCTCTTTAACAGGCTTACTAGTCTGGGACTAACAGGTTTCAGGTGTAACTTCAGCATTCAGAGTTTTCAATTTCCTTTAATTGTGTTCTAAAATGTTTATACCTTTTAACCTAAAGCAATAACCTTTTGCTATGACAACAAGATGTAAATTCCTGGAAAAAGTTCTGCTGCTGTGTCAAAAATCAGGTCTGGTAAAAACTTAGTCTCCAGAGCCTATTTTAAGCCCACCAATGTCAGAAGCACTCCCCCAGACAATGCCAACATCTGCATCAGCTCCTGGGACTTCACCATTGGTACAACTCTCCTGGATCAAGGATACCTACCAACTAAAATTTGGTTTTATCTGCTATTGTGTTCCAGAGCCTCCCCTATACAACCAGGGCACTTCTCTATCCCATTCTGTCTGGCAGTTAATGACTCTTTCCATGACTAGCCCCATTTATATGGCCAATAATAACAATATATTTTTTTCCTAGCCACCTGCCTTCTTATCTCCCTCAAAAAGCAGCTGCTTGAGGTCTCCAGGATGACAGTAAACTGGATGCCTCTCCAGTCACACCTCTTGCTGAGCATGAGCCCACCAACTCCCAGCTCTCCCTTCTCCCACATTGCCCTATGCTTGCAGGAAGCAGCCAGACTTGAGCTGGTGACTCTTTATCCATGGAATCTAAAATGTTTGGTTGAGGGGCTTCACCTCAGGTTACTGGCACCCATTTATTCGAAAAGCCTGGAATATTTGGCTGGAAGCATCACCCCAGCTCCCTAATACCGCTTTATACAAAAAAGTATGGATTATTTGCTGGGGGCTTCATCCCAGCTCCTGGCATAAGCCCTCTCCCCTGAGAGATGTCTCGGTCCAAACCCCACCTCTAAGCAAGCCTGCCAAATGGTGACCCCCTCCCCAGGGAAGGTCAAAACCACTCCCCTCAGGCTATTTAAACTGCCCCCCAGAGAATGAGAACATGTGATCTCTGGGTTTTAAGTGGTCTCTCTTTTTTTCTCTTTCTTCTCCATCTTTTCCCCAGGGCCATCTGGGAATATTGCATTAAACATGGACATCTTTAATTTGTTCTGATTCGATCTGATTGGTATTATTTTTGTCAGTGTAGAGGTTTGGTGTCTAAGAGAAAACACCTAACAAAAATGTCAAGCATATATTACTCATCCAAATTTTCTAGTACTTTGGTATTAAGTTGTGTGGGAGTAGGCAGAGTTATCATACTATATGGTTCCACATTGACAGGGAGTTTTTTAAAACAAATTATTTTGTTTACAAAGGTTGCCATTGTACAAATTTTTATCCTTCACCAAAGCCCACACAAAATCTCCCAAAGGGACTGCAAAGGCATGATGTGAGAATCATTAAAAATGAAACTAAAAGAGGCTTGGAGTACTATGATCCACAAAATTCAATTGCTAGAACTTTGTCAAACAGCAATGGTTGCCATGTGGTCCCTGTCAAACCCCCACCCAGGTTTTAGAACCCCAGATAATGGAATTGTCTTGTCTACATTGAAAAGAGATTTTTTTTTACTTCATTTAACACAAAGATAGGTAATCCCAAATTTTCATACTCAAAGAATTGTTTGCATGGTGATGCTAAATTTCATTATACTGACAATTACCTTCATGTAAGTGGTTAGTAAATCTGGATAATCTATAGAAGTGATCCAGGTACGCTAAGCAATAAACATATACATAATAATAACCAACATTTTGTATATCATGAGTTAGAAATGATGAGATTATTAGGAAAATAACTATCGTAAAAAAAACTTTGAAGATAGTGAGTTATATTTTTCCATGTCTTGTAACACTTCATGTTATTTAATGGTACAGTTATCTAAGCATGGCAGAGTAGAATCTAAAGTTAGAAGTTCTGAGATGGAACCACTCTTCTTTTCCTTTTGTTTATTAACAAAAACAATTTTGATGTTTGCTATGTTTTACCCTATTGTAGTAAAAGCATTTGCCCACGATTAGTAAGGATAAATAATGGGTTTAACGTACCTTGGTAATCCAAGTGAATGTTTGTAAAAGAATATTTCTTTTCTGATCTTTCTTGTTATTTTAGAAATCTTGATTTTTATGGGAGAAAAAATCACTTGTGGAGTTAGGAAATCTTATATGGTATTGTCATCCATTGTGCACACTTTGCACGGCCTTATGTAATCTGGATTTCTCTTTACTATTTTTCAATAATGAAGGTTATTCTTTGAAATTCCTCTGGATAACTTTAGATCTTCTATTTAATTTTGTTGGAAAATGAAAAAAAAAAAGACTGGCCTATTGTTGATGACACACACATTTTTTCCCTTTCCTGAGTCACCTGGAGACCACGGAGCAGTTAAAAATATTTTTTGATAATATTTTGATATATTTTACTTACTGAACACAATTTCCCCTTCCTCTTTCTTCCTACCCCCCCCCCACCTACACTCCACCTCCATCTTCATTCAGAAAGGGTAGGTTTCCCATGGGAGTCAACAAATCATGACACATCAAGTTGAGGCAAGGCCAAGCTCCTCCCCTTGCATCAAGCCTGGGTGAGACAACCTAGAATGGAAATTGGGTTCCCAAAAGTCAGCTAAGCACTAGTGACACATCCTGATCCAACTGCTAGGAGCCTCATAAACAGACCACTTTGTCTGTATATCTTCATTCAAACACTAGAGTTTTTGAATCACCTACTTCATGTCCAATGGGCCAGTGTTCATTCTGAAGACTACTGTACAGACACATTCCTCTTTGAATTATTCAGTTTTAAAAACTTTTAGTTTACAATCACTTAGATCAATCTTCTTATAGAGCTACTTTTCATCAAGATTTACATGAGTTAATATATTCATTATTTGGAACAAATTTATATGCTAAAGGTTTACGGATACAGAATTGAAAACTCATTTTTTTCTTTGTCATATAATGTTTTCTGAGTTCACCCAGACTTACATGCTATCATTTGGGTCCACTGCTTTAATAAAAGAGATTCCTTAGTGAAACTGCACTGTAGGCTTTTCTGTTCCTAAACCTTGCTTATTAGGCTCTTCTTGCCTTGATAGCTTTTATTCTATAACTATTGGCAGTAGTATTTCAGATACACTCTGATTAATATATTAAGACTTTTTACTTTTTGAATAAATGAAGAAATTGGTGACTGAACTAACCAGGATTACCTATAACATATGTAGCATATAAATTAAGTTTTATGAATTTGAGGAATGTAAATTATACTGTATTATAAAACTAAATGAAAATAGAAAACTTGGGTATTACTATTTAATATATCTGCATATAGACATGTAATTATGGCACTATAACTTTAGATGCAAGAATAAAATAGTGTGTATGATACATTTTCATGCAAAATGTTTACTTTTTATATAAAGTCCAGTAAGTCAAAATTATAAAATAATTTCATTGCCATGGATATCATACATGTGTCCCTCCTTAAAATTCAAAGACCAAGAAGCTTTTGTGATAACATATATAAATTGGAAATGAATGAGACAAATCAAAATAACATGACACTTTGTTGGAAAGATTTCCTAAACAGTGATAAGGCTATCACCATGTGCTCAACAAAGTTAAATGGAAGGAGAATAATGTAGCATTCTCTTCATGAACCTGGGTTCTAGAACAGAATTGTACACCAGCAGCCAGAGATATTATCCTTTTCTTTGGGCAGGAGTTCAGGAATTAATAAAGAGGGACTCATTTTCACATGAGTAATGTTAGGACATATTGATCACTGATGAAAAAATTTCTTAAATACTATTTACAATAATGAACTGATGAAATTTTTACCTGAAATACTACTTAAAATAATGCAAGTACTTTTAAAAATATCTGCTACTCATAAGTTTGGAAAATATAATAAAACAAAACAACAACTTATTCTTTTAAGTTTGAAGAGCACAAAAATTATATCATGTACAAGAATCAGACTTCCCATCATGCTTTGTACTTCTTGTCACATGTCCATGATACCCCCCAGATTCCTCAGAGACTGGCCATTTCCTCCTGGCAGGTGAGCTCTCTAATAGGCCCCATCCTGCCCTTGGCACTCAATTATGAAAATTCCTTTATTTATATTGTTTCTCCATCTGTGGTACACAGAAATTTCCTAAATTCTTGAAAACACATTCATCACTTTAATGGAACAATCTTTTTCTTAATAGTTGAAATGTTATCTTCACGTTGTTTTCATTTAGTTAAGTTTATTGGAGAAGATATTTTCAAGAAACAGTAGGCCTTGGTTTGTTCTACAATTAATTTCTTCAGATAAAAATATTTCTTGTAGGTGAGTTAAATTATGCATAAAATCGTGCTCCCTTAAGTATTACTTTTCTTTAAGGCTGACCTGCCTTGTAAGTAATTTAACACTTGACCATCTCCCAAATTGTGCTGATTGCCCTTTCCAAGAACGAAGACTGACATCTTTATTTCCTGATGGCTTTACCAATCCCGTATGTTCATATCCTCTTAGAATGACATGCTCCTTTGGCTTTAGAAACAATTTGAGTTTTTACTTTGTACTGTATGCACAGTTTACTTCATTTCAATACAGGTGAATGTGAAATAAAGTTTTGGAAATATCTTATACAAAAATCTACAGTTAGAACAAAAATGAAACATACATACATACATGCATACATACAGAATGAACTAGAGTCAGTAGGCTTAACTTTTAAACAAAAGAAAAGAGAACTTGGACTCAGCAAAAAGCAGGAGGTATATATTCTTTCTTTTCTTTCTTATTTGTTTTTAATTCTGCTTCTACTTCTTTGTACATTTTTCTCTCATTTTTTCTGTTTTTCCCTTTTATTTAACATAGCATTTTTCTCACATAATATATCCTGATTATGGTCCTGCTCTGTCTACTCCTCCAGTTCCTTTCTACTACCCTTAAGGTCCACTTTCTTATATTCTAGTTGTGAGCCTGGCCTTTAATGTTTAGTGGATCTGGGAGGATGGGAACTGGGAGGAATGGAGGGGCAGCAAACTGTGGATGGGATGTATTGAAAACAAACGAACAAAAACCAAATTAGAAAAATACCAGTGGGCGCTAGAATAGAGAGTCATACCCAGTTTTCTCATAATATGTTCTTCTGATTTACAATACTTTTGTGATACTGTATGCATGATCACAAACAAAATGTATATCTTCATTATATAAACTTAAGAGTTACAAAAAAGTTGTTCATTAAAAAATCCACTTCCCTTTGTCTATCAAGAAAAAAAAACAGAATTCTAAAAGATAATAATGAAATAAAGTATATAAGATAAAACAAAACTAGCACATCAAAATTGGAAAAAACAAGAAAAAAGAGGAAAACAAAACCAAGAGGAAGCCCAATAATCAGATACTCGCTTGTCTTTGCATACTCAAGAATGTCATGAAAACTCTAACCTGGAAGGCATACCAAACACACAGAGAACCTGGTGCAAACCTATGTGCATGCTGCCCCAGGCTCTGTGAGTTCACATGATCTTTGATCACAATGATGTATGGTGTCTTCGTGTCCCTCATGCCTCTAACTATTACAGCCTTTCTGCACAATGGAATCCCTGAACCTTTAGGAGAGGGATTTGATAGAGACATTCCATTTATTTATTTTTATATATTTATTAAAGATTTCTGCCTCCTCTCCGTCACCGCCTCCCATTTCCCTCCCGCTCCCCCCAATCAACTCCCCCTTCCGCATCAGCCCTAAGAGCAGTCAGGGTTCCCTGCCCTGTGGGAAGGCCAAGGACCTTGCACCTCTTTCCAGGTCTAGTAAGGTGAGCATCCAAACAGCCTAGGTTCCCACAAAGCCAGTACATGCAGTAAGATCAAAACCCAGTGCCATTGTTCTTGACTTCTCAGCAGTCCTCATTGTCCGCTATGTTCAGCGAGTCCGGTTTTATCCCATGCTTTTTCAGACCCAGTCCAGTTGGCCTTGGTTAGTTCCCGATAAAACATCCCCACTGACTCAGTGTGTGGGTACACCCCCTCGCTGTCCTGAGTTCCTTGCTTGTTCTCTCTCTCCTTCTGCACCTGATTTGGACCTTGGGATTTCAGTCCGGTGCTCCAATGTGGGACTCTGTTTCTGTCTCTTTTCATCGCCTGATGAAGGTTAATATCCAGGAGGATGACTATATGTTTTTCTTTGGGTTCACTTTCTTATTTAGCTTCTCAAGGATCACGAATTAGAGGCTCAATGTCCTTTATTTATGGCTAGAAACCAATTATGAGTAAGTACATCTTCAACAAATTGTGCTGGC
>NW_004949248.1:236131-257418 GCF_000317375.1 Microtus ochrogaster | reverse complement strand
TGAATTTTCCATGCAAATGGACGGAAATTTAAAACACTATCCTGAGTGAAGTAAGCCAGAGACATTCCAATTAGCGTTGAATGTTCCAAGGTCTCTCATTGTCTGAATAATGTTAGCATTTTTTCTTAGCATTTGTTCTCATCTGCTGCAGGAGGAATCTTCTCTGATGGTGGCCGAGCAAGGTACTGATCTACAAGTATAGCAGAATGCTATTAGAAGTCATTTTATTGATGTTTTATCTTATTTCTGTTTTAGTTTTTTTGTTTCTCCATAGGTCCTAGAGTTTATGATTGGCTTGATATTTATGTTTCTCTTTTGGTAGCGTGCAGAGTTCTTTCTTGTACCAAAGACGCAAGAAGGTAGCAAGAATAGTCTCTAGGTAGATTCCAGCTGGAATTTTCGATGTCCAATAAATTATGTAGGTGGTTTTTTTTTTTTTTGCAATGACTTTTGGCTGTCAGTTTGTGGAAAGCGGCTTACAGTCTTGACAGTAGTCTGGGTTGTTTGCATATTCCTATGGGACACTTTTGGCTAATGACTCAATTGGATGTAACCTATACTCTGGAATGGAATCTTTAGTTGGCGACAAGATATAGCCAATATTTTCAGAAATAAATAGATAAACAAATAAAGTTTTAACCCAATAAGAGAACAACATTATATATATATATATATATTTAATAATCACCTGAAAGTGTGTAGTGTGTGTGTGTGTGTGTGTGTGTGTGTGTGTTTGTATGTGCATGTGTATGTGGAAATAAAAATGTTGAACAATTTTGCTTTGTAAAATTTCTTAGATAATGCCCTAGTAAGTTCAGAGTGTTTCCGGACTTAAAGTTCACTGAACTATAATTGATCATAGGAGCTGGTAACTGTGTTTCAGAAGGTGATGACTCAAGTCCATGCTGCCTTAACCTTTCATTCTCCATCTACTTCCCTTTCATTGCTTCCAAAATGAGAACAAAGTACTGAAAAGCATATCGTAGCAATACCCATAAAACCCAGAAATACAATGAGAATTTTCTGGCAGAATCTCCTGTATGCTACAGTTGAAAGCATCAATGTTGGACCTTAGATACCCAGCCACATAGGTGGGTGTGACTGCTTCTGTGTTCGTATTCCTTAGAGCATCTTTGAGATAGCATAAGAGTCTTTGGATGTGGCAGTGCATATAGGGCATGCTTATCAAAACCCACAGTCTCTCTACCCAGGTGTAGAGTAATAAAATCAGATAGTTTCCAGTCTATTGCTTTGATAGGAATAACACTTTCTTTGATTGTATAAACCTAGAATAGAACTCTGTGCCCTGTGGTGCTTCTTAGGTTAATATGCTAAGGGTATTTCACATTCACTTTATTCTTCATTGTCTCCAACGTCTCATGGTGATAAAATAGAAGATTATTTATCTTAGCCATTTCTTTTTCAATTTAAGTTCTTTAAAAAAAAATTCGATCCACTGTACTGTTATCTTTCTTGACTGCAGTAGATTAACTTGAGACTTTAAGAGATTTTTTTAAAGGAAGTTCTAAATCTTCTTCTGGTGATCAATATGCTACAGCACGTTCGTTCAGTAAAAATATTCTTTCAGTGTATTTCTGAACAGCATTGTGCAGTATTCTATTGGTATTAAATTGCATTTGATAACAAGTATCCCAGAAGAATGTTAACACTTTCATTTAAGATGTAGACATAGAAATCTACAGCGCATTAATTCAAATCACAAATGACACTGAATTGGGTGATGACATGAACACCCAGAGAAAACAAACAGATAATGACAGAGAAAAACAGAGCCCAAATAACCTGATAACAATGGTACTTTTTAATATTCATTTGGTGCATATGGAGAAATGAGAAGCACTGATTTCTAGTAGCTTTTGGAGATTTCATGCATGGCTGCCTTATAAAGGAACTTGGAACTAATAGAAGTAAAATTACTGAGGATAATGTGTACATTCAGAAATGCTAAATAATATTAGCACACAATATTACATTCCTTTAGAGTACAAAAAAATATCTATCCTGTCCCAAAGAACACTGTTCTGAATATGGCTCCTCTGTTTAAGCAAAGTTCTGTTGTTCATACTGAAAAAAATCTCCACTGAAAAAATTGTGTATCTGTTGAACAAAAACCACAGTGCTATCTTGGTATGGATAGAAATAAAGAAAGATGTAGGAGAGAGACTGGGAACCTCTAATGTTATGAATGTGGGAAATAGAATGTCATTTCAAATCAAAGGAGAGATTTTTATTGAAGGATTTTAAAAATTGGCTAAAAAGCTCAGATGTCATATAGAGGACCCAATGAAAAGTAGAAATGTTAGTGATGGTGGTGATGACATCATAGGCTACTAGGTTTATTCAAGATTTTGTTATCTCTTCATTCATTTCTCTCATTTGTTTCAGTCTTGATACATTTAATAGCTCCCACATCATCAACTTTTTATTTTAGTAAGAAGGCATTACAGATTATGTTTAGACTTTAATAATTATTATTACTATTTCAATCAAATATAAGCATGTGATCTTTGCTAATTATTTCTTCTTGCTTCTGATTCTTCACAGAAGACAAAAATGAATTTTCATCACTATTATTAAGCTAACCACCCAAAGTTTATAGTAATTCATTGTTTCTTTCAGAAAATTTCCTGGAGAAATCTTTGGTAAGAGTTCCCACAAACTAAAATGACAACCAATCTGAATGTCACCTCATCCAGTTTTGGTTGGACAATAAATACTACAGAGTAAGTATTTAAAAAAAATAAAGTGTACATCACCATATTTAGTATTTGAATCTCCGAGTCAGACAGAGCTGCAGGATGTGAATAAGAATGTGACATACATCTAAACACCAGGAGTCCATCAGCTGCCCTTATTTGTCAAATTAAAGTGTAATATCTTCATACTCAAGAATAGTTCAGGGATCCAATCTGTCAGTATTAACTTCAAGGTTTTTCTCCCCATGCCATGTAACACATCAACAAAGATGAGTTAAACTATATCCTTACAGGGTGATGAGAGGATTCATATAACTGCAGCTAAGAATTAAAAAAAAAAATGGGATTGTACTGTGACTTCTTCCTTAGTCTAGAGATAGAATTGGATTCTTCTCTCATAAAATACATCCTGATCACAGCCCCCTTCCCACCACTCCTCCCAGTTATGTCCCTATCACTGCTGCTCTCCTGCAGAACTACTGTTCCACTATTTCCCTTCAGAAAAGAGTAGACCTCCCAGGGATATCCAGTGAACACAGAATAGCAAGATGCTCTAAGACACAAACTCTCATAACGAGGCTGGATGAAGCAACCCAGAAGGAAGAAATGTCTCCCAAGAATAGACAAGCGTCAAGAACACATATATCCCCTCTCAGGAATTCCCCAAGACCACCAAGTTAACAACCATAATGTTTTATAGAGGACTTCTAACCCACACAGGCTCCTCAATTGCTTCTTCAGTCCCCATGAGCCCCTATGAGCCCTGCCTAGTTGATTCCATGAGCCATGTTCTCCTGGTGTCACTTTAATTCCTCCTCCTCCTCCTCCTCCTCCTCCTCCATTTCTGCAGGGTTCTCTGGGCTTTGCCGAATATTTGTTTGTGGTTCTCTGCATCTCCTCCATCAGCTGTCAGAGAGGAAGCCTCTCTGATGGTGATTGGTCAAGGCACCAATCTATGAATATAGCAAAATATAACTAGAAATTATTTCATTGTCCTTTCCCCTCCAATCTTGTTTTGTTCTACTCTAGGACTCGGGCTATCCAGTTCCCAGTTCCTGGACATCCAGGCAATGTCATCCATGGACTTGCTCTGGTCTGGGCTTTAAGTTAGATCAGTTATTGGCCACTCCCACAATCTCAGAGTCACCATTTATTCAGCTCGTCTTGGAGACAGAATAGGTTGTAGGTTGAAGGTTTGGTGGTTGGGTCGATATCCCAGTACTACCACTAGAAATCTTGTCTGGTTACAAAAGATGGCCAGTTCAGTATCCATTTTCTCCAATACTGTGAGTTCTCTCTAGGGTTACCCTCATAGGTTTCAGGAAGTTTCCACTGTACTAGGTTTACACATCACCCCTTAAATGTCTTCCAATTCCAGTAGTCTCTCCTGATTCTCTTTCCCTTCACCCTATCACCAGAACCACCTGACCCCTTCTGTTTCCTTACCCAGCTGCTCACTATTCACCCCCCAAAATATTTATTTTCTCTTCCTAGGGAGATTTGTATGTGCCTCCTAGAGCCCTCCTTGTTATTAACCTTTCTTGGTCTGTGGGTTGCAGTATGATTCTCATTTACTTAAAAATTAATATCTACTTATAAGTGAGTACATACCATATCTGTCCTTCTGGGTCTGAGATACCTTGCTCAGGGTGATTTTTTTTTCCAGTTTCATCCATTTGCCTGATTTGTTTCTTTGTGGTTATACACACACACACACATACACACACACACACATACACACACACACACGCACACACTATGAAATCTATTATAAGACATTATTGTTGAAAAATTAAAAAATTAAAACTCTGTTACATCCCAAGTGTATATAAGGTCCCCATTAGAGACAACTGGCACTTTACTCCATCTAAAGGACAGAAGGAAAAACAATAGGTGTATGGCTACAGAGAGGGGTAATATATAGTGGATATAATGGAAAGGCCCTGAAGTGAAACAGCAGTCAGAAAATAGGTAAAACCAAAAAATACTGGGCATGGACAGTTTGCCCTACTATCTACTATCCTAGAGTGATGTGGAGGGAGATAAACAAGATCCTCCTCACTAAGAGTACAGGCAAAGGAAGAGAGTGTGTGCATATGCGGACAAAGAATTATATATCCTTAAGACTGGATTATCCTCTACAGGCTATGTTTATGTTTTATTGTAATTGGTTAATAAAGAAGCTGCTTTTGGCCGATGGCTTAACAGAGTAAAGCCCAGCAGAAAATCCAAACAGAGATGTAGAAAGAGGGTAGTCGCTCACAGGAGTCTGCTAGAACCTTGCCAGTAGGCTATGACCTTATGGTTATGCACAGATTAAAAGAGATGGATTAATTTAAGGTATACAAGCTAGCTAGAAATATGCATAAGCTAATAGGCCAAGTAATGTTTTAATACAGTTTCTATGTGATTATTTAAGGTTTTGGTGGCTGAGAAACAAATGAACAGTCTCTGCCTACAATTACTTGACTCAATTCAGCAAATTGGTTTTACAGAAGTAATGTTCTGTACTTTGCAAGTTAATAATGAATACTATAATGAAAGTTCTGTTAAGAGGGGCTCATATGTAGGTAATTGGTTAATTATCTAATATGAGGTATATAAATTCAATCTTAATGAATAACAAGTTCAGTTACAAAACTATTGTTATGACCAATACGTAAGCACCACTATTGCAGGCTGATCATGCTAGACTAGATTTTGGTGTGACTTGTAGGCTTTATGGGTAGGATATGCAAGCTGCTAGGGGAGAAATCCAGTCAATAATTCTACATGAAATCTGAGCAGGAGCTGGGTGGTAGTGGCGCATGCCTTTATTCCCAGCACTCCAAAGGTAGAGGAAGGCTGATCTCTGTGAGTTTGAGGGCAGCCTGGTCTACAAAAGCTAGTTCTACAGAGAAACCTAGTTTCAAAAAACCAACAAAAAAAAGAATAAAAAAGAAAATGAAACTATATGAGCTAGTACACAGGGATGAGGCTCCTTGATCAACCCCAGTTCAATGCTGCCAAGTCCTGTATTTGAAATTTGTGATTTCTTTAGCAATCGGACATATTTTCAAACTTCTGGTGACAAATGTACAATGAAAGTTTATACTGTTTTGATGCCCCTGAACAACAATTAGAAAGAAGGCTTCTATGCCAAGTACTTAGGGCAATACAAACAACTTGTGGCTGTGAGGTCGCGGGCCCTAGAGAAGCCGCCACAACTGCCACTTTCCACAACAAATATAATTCCTACTGAATTGTATGTCATTATCCTTATACACACAGATAAGTATAGCTCTCACCTATCATCATAGAAGCTTATGCTTTTCAACAGCAATCATTGTATTTTCACACACACATATGTACACACACATACACACATGCACGCAAGTATGCACATATCTATGAGGAACATGAAATGGACTCATCACACTGAATTTATGTATACATATGTATATATATACATTTGTGTATGTGTTAATAATTAAAGAAGAAGCAGTCATGAGTTTAAAAGGGTATGAGAGCAAAGGAGAAGTTGGTTTTGTTAAGAAAAAGAGCAGAAGTTTTATAAATACAATGCTCATATGAAATTCTAAATAGTTACATTAAAATAAAGCAACTAATGGAGAGTTCCTATCATCTCCTTGTAGTGCTCTGGGAGCAGAAGCCTCTTATAGCTGCCTGTCCCAAGCTAGAACATTCATCCTTTTACCAACTCAGACATCTGTTCCTCATCCACCCATAATCAGCTTTACTTTAGAAAACTGATCTTAACTAAGATTACACACACACACACCTATACACACACACACACACATATACACATACATATATATGTATATATATACACACACACGCATACATACATACATACAATCATGGACACAAATGTAAGATGTAAGTGGTGGGCAATCTGCATTACAGAGAGTAGAATGGATTTCCAAGAAATACATTTGGTCTTGTTATTAATTAGCTTCCTTATGTTTCACCCATATAGAAATTATGGATAGGCCACAAGAAGTTTTTCAAGTCATGGTCTTGGCTGCCTTCATATCTTGTGGTATTGAAAACAAGAAATGGTAACATCAAACGGAAATCAGCAGGAGCAATAGCAGGAAGCATCTTTTTATGTTGTAGTCTTGTAGAGAGGCCTAGAAAGTACATATTTTTTATTTCCTTGCAGGAGCTGATATTGAAGATTCCAGGTGTTCACACTGAGCTGTTTAGCTTTTGATGGTAGCTGGTGTAGAAGGCTGGTATTTAAGCTTTCTCTAGACACTCTAAAGACTTTTGCCACTGGTACTCAGCTACCACCATGCCTTTTGCTCTTGATGATTGTGGTGCTGCTGCTAGCCACTGTCTTCTGGTTGTAGCTGTCAATGCTCCTCACTGTTTGTCAAGCCTGCCTGCAGTTCTTGCAACACTGCCTCTGCCACATTTTAAGGCACTGTGGATTCCATGTCCCATTCTCAGTCACTTGGGCTACATTATTCTCGTGGTTTCACCTCTGTCATTAGTCAAGTGCATATGGCTCTCTCTCTTCTCTCTCTTCTCTTCAACATCCAGTCTTATCTGTGCCACTACTGCAAAAATCAAAAAATAGCTGCAAGCTCTCCTGCTTCCACGGTTGAGCATGTGAGCTATTTCACTGCTACCACTGTTGCTTTCTGATGTTTCTGTCATGCTCTGCCAAATCTTATTCAGATTGACTGTCAAAGAAAGTTGAATGCCACCCAGTACCTACCTGACTGCCCCTCAGTAAAGTTGGGTGTGGAGAATTTGTTAGTCATTTATGCATTTCAGAACCACACAGAGCTCCACATGAGAACATAGCCAACAAAGAATACTGTTTGACAAATAAGATTAAGGATTGGCCTCCGTTCTCCTAGGTCTTGTTTGATTCATTCCTTGTAGAGGAAACCCTAAAGGCTTTAAAGACTATAAAAGGTAGACAAGAAATTGGTATTCATAATGTATAAAGAACTCAAATATTAAACAGTAGCTCAGAATAATTTAAAATGTTTGTGATCCCATATTCCAGAGGTCGAGCAAGAGAAACATAAGGGCAAAATTGATTTTAAGCACACAGTGAGTTCAAGACCAGCCAAGAATGGAAAGAAACTCTGTCTCAATTGGAAAAATATATCTATACTATATCTATAACCTCTCTCCTCTCTCTCTCTCTCTCTCTCTCTCTCTCTCTCTCTCTCTCTCTCTCGTGTGTGAATGTGTGCACGGAAGATTTCTAATTGATTTTAAAATCCAGAGTCAGATATAGGGGTTAATTTTAAAAGGTCAGAGAAGCAGAGCAGTCGGCCACTAGTTCTTACCTCTACGAATTCTTCAGACTGAATGGGGTATCCCGCCTCTATGAGTCCTCTGACTGTACGCCTTCTCAGTGAAACTTCAAACTATATCTTGAGCTCCTGTTTCATCTCACTTTACATTCCTCTCTCCATCCAGCCAGATCACCTCCTGTCCCCACTTCCTAGTTCTGGTATTAAAGATGTGAGCTGTCACCCTTTAGGCTCTGTTTTTCTTTTAGACTGATTCAATGTAGTGTAGCCCAGTGTGGCCTTGAATTTACAAAGATCCCTCTGCCTCTGTCTCCCAAGTGCTGGGATTAAAGGTGTATGCCACCACTGCCTGGCCTTTATGGCTAACTACTATAACTTCACTATACTCTGATCTTCTGGAAATCTTTATTTATTACAGTACAAGCAAAATATCACCACATTTCTTCTTTTTTGTCTAAAATAAAAGAAGTTTACAACTAATATAAGAAAAATTATATACAATAAGTACAAATACTATATAAAATATATAGAGGCAATAATTACATTAACAATGTTTAGTCCATTAGCATTTAGCAAATACAGAGAAAATACTCCAATATCTATGCTACTTTGGTGACTCCAGAATGTTATACCTAATTCATTTTCTCTTCTAACTTGCAGTACCACATTTCTATATCCTCCTCCCTTTTTTACAATGAGATCCCTGAATCTGATCTCCCATGTTCAGCTTTTTTTTTGACCATTACCCATAACAACTTGTACCCACCACCTTAAGTGATAATAAATATCCATGAACCATCTTTTGGGAATGTGGGCAGAGCTTTCTAAACTACTTCCTCTGACTGGAAGCACTGGTAATCATAGGGGGACCCTGAGAAAATTTAAGATTATGAATTACGATCAAGACCTGACTGGAGAATTCTGTGAGGTTGGATCATCTCAGCCAGCAGCCGTGAAGCCATTATGGATGCAGAACTCAGAGGAAACTGCATCAAAGGCCCTCTGAAATGCTGAATCATCTAGTCCATCTTCTTCCATTAGAGATTTTACAGGGCATCTTCCTGATTTTTCTCAACCCAGGATGAATTCACAAGTTCTCATTTTCTGAGGAAACAAAAGCATAACCTCTTCTCTAAAGTACCATATATTTTGACTTAAATTTTGAAGTCAAGGCATTCTCAATTGCATATTTTTATTAAAGCACACAGACACAAATATACACATATACATACACACTCACACCTTGATTACTAGCCATTGTTTAAATATATGGGAAATATCAGCTGACATACAATGTATGAGAACCCAAGTACTTCAGATGCAAAGCCTAGGAACCAGTGGATCTCTCTAGTAGAACTTTTCATGGTGCCCTCTCAGTGTCTCACTCCTTGACCAAGTGTAGAGAAAGTATACAGGAGATCTCAAGACAGTTGGCCTGTCTCGCTACAAGAGTCAGAGGCACTGTGCTGTGAAGGGAAATTCAGGTTATACAGAACCTGCAGGACTATTGCTAAAGAGCTCTGGAGAGAGAGTCTCCTGTCCCTGCTCTAACTGAGCTGATGAAGCATAGCAGACTGAAACAGGACAAATGCAGATGATGTCATTTCGCAATAGTTTCATGCCTCTGCAGGCTTTTCATTGGATTTGCTGGCTATAAAAGCAAAACAAGATGGTGCTGGAGACCTATGCCTTTCGGCAGTGTATGCTACATTTATATAAAATAAGATAGTGCTGGAAAAGTTAAACACTTGTAATATAATGTAGTGTTTCTGTGTGTTAGTCACGGTTCAAACCCAAGACACAGTTTCATGACCAAGGCAAATCATAGAAGAAGCATTTAAATGGGAGTTTGCTTACAGGTTCAGAATATTAGTCCATGATTATCATGACATTAAATGTAGCAACAATTAAGAAAGCAGGCACAGTGTAGCAAACAGTAGCCAAGAGTTACACCCTGGTCAGAAAGCAGAGACAGAGGGAGATTGAGTCTGGCATAGGCTTTTGAAACCTTAAAGCCCACCTTCAGTGTCACATTTACTACAACAAAGTGACATTTCCTAACCTTTCCCAAACAGTTCTACTAGCTGGGAGTACTGCTTGAACATATGAGCCCTTGAAAGCCATTGTGACGGCCATTCTCATCCAAACCACCACATGGTGAACTGAGCCTTTAAAGTATTATGATTTTCTATTTACCTGTGTTCAATACTGTCATGGGTCTACTATCATCCACGTATAAATGTAGATTGCTCTTAGGCAGACACAATCTTCCTCATCTTTGCTCTGCCTCCTCCATAGGCCTATGCAATGGGTTGCTGTCATTCTTTCTTACAGGCCTGTTGGGTTTTGTTATCATCTTAGGCACTTCAGGGAGATTTCACATTTTATTTTCTTCTTTCTGTTTCTCAACACTGCTGTTCGGTTTCTCACTCACCAATCTGAAACTAACGGCTTTCTACTCAACTGCCATATGGCACATGGCATAATGCTCTAGTTGTCAAATATAGTGGCGATTGTTTCCGTCATATTTGTGTCCATCACTGTTTAAGCTCCATATCTCAAAGGACCTTTTTGCCATTATTGTTCCCTTAATCTTAAAATCAGGACACTATTTGTCAGTAGCCATTCATGGCATTATGGAATATCATGAGTTCTTAAAACGTCTTTGAGACAAAAGGGACCAGATTAATATTTCTTCTCATAACAGAGTTCTTGGCACTATAGAAATGTTCTCTTTATATAAAAAAGTAGATTTTTCTCAATGGAAAGCAAAGTTTTGAGAGCCAAAAGTTGTCAGAAATTTGTATGAGTTATCAGTATTTCTCAAATTGTCTTTCCTGTGTGTTCAACAAAGAAATGATAATTAAAGTAACTGCACACAACAGCTAGGATTGGCTAAGGGTAGGATATATTGGGCATACCTGAAACCTATAACTATAAAAGAATTAAAATCATTAAGTCCAGTTAAATCAGTATCTTAAATATTTATCTCCTCCTTACATAGTTCATTACCACTGTTGCCATAAAGGCTTTTATAATTTCTTACCTGTAATGTTTCAATTATCTTTTTATAATGTCCCTGAATTTAATATTTCCATAACTCATTCTTCCTTCATACATTTATGGATTAATCTTTTATAGTCAGTTAGACTAAGTCCCTCTCTGGTTCTGAATCATTTATTTGCCCTCTTAAAGTCAAGAACTCCTAAAATCCACAATTCCTCAAACTCACATCTTCTTGATATGGTACCTGATTTTTCTGCGTTCTCTTCAGTGGCATTATTGTGCCCTGCAGCATTGCAGTACACTCAGGGGGAATTCTCAGGATATGCTCTAACTGCTAAGTTTCCCTTTAGACTTGTTTCCTATGTTTTAATGTAGTTTTTATTTTTCTTTTGAGGTTGAGTATTACCTCTTTTGATACCTGATCAGCAGCCACGCTGCTCTCCTCTGCTTGGCAATATTGTCAGGTGGTAACAAATTCAAGAGCCAACTCCACCAATATACTTTTTAAAGAAAGTATGCTTTCTAACCTTGTTATCCAAATCCATAATCAAAAAATAGAAAATACAAACTGAAGTATGATTCTCTTATAAGATCATTTTAATTTTCTCTTTATTCCCTTTAAGTTATTGTGTATAATTAAATAAGTCTGCTACTTTCTGACTTTATACCTGTGTGTTCATGTGTTGTAAATGTGCATTGTAATGTGAGTGCTGGATACACACTCTGGTTGATGCTGAGCATCAGAC
Source organism: Microtus ochrogaster (assembly GCF_000317375.1). Lineage (NCBI taxonomy): Eukaryota > Metazoa > Chordata > Mammalia > Rodentia > Cricetidae > Microtus > Microtus ochrogaster. Next base: position 245,667 of record NW_004949248.1, on the reverse strand, counting down.
AATCCTAACCCTGGATTAATCTCTCTAGGCTCTGTTGTTTCATTTTTATTTGATGATTCCAAAGGCCTTAAATTTCATTCTTTTCCCTCTCCATCAAGGTGGAGATATTATACAACTTCCATTCTCCCTTTACTACAACTGTTGGTTTACAGATTACCTTCACACACTGACTCTGTTCCGTCAATCCCTTGCCAACTTCCGTCCTTCCCAGCTCTGTCTTATTGTTTTAATGAGAAGCACTTTTTCCTTACCTTGCAGTCTAGTTTTATCACGATTTTCAAAGTTGCTTTCAGGAAACAAATTGCTATATTTGAGTGCTGTGGAACAATCCTTTTGTATACTGTGAAGATGTTTTGCTGTCATTGGTCAATAGCTAGGCAGAAAGAGGTTATTCATGAAGGCCAGACTGAGATAATGTGGGTAAGAAGGGCAGAGTTGCCAGCAGAGGAAGCAGCAACTGAACATGCCATGCTGAAAAAGGGTTCCACTGAGTGTTAGAGCATAGATAAGAAATATGGGTTAAATTGAAAGAACTAGTTACTGACAAGCATAAACTACTGGTGATGCTTTTATAATTGATAATTATAAATGTGTGGTTATTTAGGAGTGGGATACTGAGACAGAGAACCTTGCCTACATTTGAGAGTTTTGCTATTTTATGACTGGGATTTTCAGTTCATATTTTATTTTCTATTCCTATGGATGTCTTCAAGTGTTTGATAAGTTTTAATTTAATTTTTGTGATATTCAACTATTTGAAAAATAATGTGAATATATGTATTGAGTTAGATATCAATGCATTTTAAATTATGTTATATCTTAAAGATGAGTCTGCATCATGGTTTTCAAATAAAAGTAGAGAATATGAAAAGTCACTAATCAACTGTGCAAATCCGTGCAAGAAATCAGTTTTATTTTAGTTACTATTGCTTACTGAAATTATCAAGCATTTCATTAGAATTGTTGAAAAATTTGAAATGCTTAGATGTTTGGAATTCTATATGAACATAACCTCCTGGTATTTTTATAGAGGCATTGTTTGGAAACAATGTCCATTGTTGGATAAAAGTATTCCACAAGACAGTGATTTGGTACATTAGGCTCATCAACTCATTTGATTAAACTCTAGTACTAATGTGGTGAACAATCAATTTTGTCTCACATTGATCCCTTTGATGTAATAGATTTCTACTTAACTTCTTAGGTAATTTTCTTGCAAATGTATGGTTTGGACTACAAAATAGACTTAGCCAAGTGAATGATCAATTAAACCTGTCATGGTTATTCAAAATTTAACTCACATTGTTGCCAATTTTTTCTAAATATTAATCATTTAATAATTATAGGTAATTTTTATACCACTCAGCTCTCTCAAATGAGTATTGGAATTCTAATAATTAAATCAGTATTTATTTTCCACACCTAACAGGTGAATAAAATAAATGCTTTGTTTATTTAAAATTAATTAAAATTCTTTGAAAATTTCTAAAAGGTAGGCTATCCTTTGACAACAATAATTTTAAAATAATTTGTTTGAGTACAGCTTTCTAATATTTCATCATCATATTATTTTTCATTAGATTATTATTTTCCCTTTTCAAACTTTACATTTGTATTAGTAAAATGAGTGGTGGAAACAAAATAAAAGCTTGCTGTATGGTGGTAGGCCCATGACACTGCTCTATAATCATTATTTTCTTGTAGACTTTGACAGGTTAAATGTATGAATTAAGAAATGGAAACCTTATTGACTTGAGCACATATCATAAGGATATACTTCATAAGCACCAACAAATAATTACAAGACTAAGAAGACAGCTAAAGTGGTAAAGTGTTTGCTTTGTAACCATATAGAACCCAATTTGATCCCTAGAACCCATGTTTGTTCCAGACACAAGTAGATTCCCATGGCTGTCTGCCCAGTTCATCTAAATAGGAACACTGTAGGCCAAGGAGTGACCATATCTCAAACACTAATGTGGCCATGTTTGAAGGAACAACACTCAAGGATTCCTGTATATTCCATGTAATCATGGACCTACAAATATGTATAAATTACAGTCAAGGAGTATGGATAATACCATATGTCCTGTACCAGAACCCTATGACGAAAGTTTGTGGCACCCTAAACTCTTTAATTAGAATTTAAAGCAATTAGTCACTTTCCTACTGCTATAATAATATATGGTGACCAAGAAAACTTGCAGAAAAAAATAGTCTATTTTGACTTCAAGTTCGAGATGGATGAGTGGCAGCAGTTGGCAGGCATGACAGCAGGGACAGGACGCTGTAATATAGCATCTTAAACAACAACAGAGATGTATACAAGAATTGGGGTAAGGCTTTAACTTCTCAAAGTCCAGGTACATACTTTCTCCAGCAACGTCTCATATCCTAAACCTGTACAAGAGAATCACTAACTAAAAACCTAGTATACAAACACCTATGAGGGAGATTTTTCACTTAAATTCCACCCCAGATCCCATATACCTCATGATCATATCATAATGCAAAATGAATTTGATTCAATTTCCAATATTCCCATAGTCTTTCCAGGTCTTAATAGTGTTCCAAAATCCAGAGTCTAATGACTCTTTTAATACTCAAGGTCATCTTTTAATTGTAACACTCTGTAAAACGAAAAAGCAAATTATATCCAATTAGTGACAAACTATATACATCACCACTCAAACTGGTTAATGAGGTCATAGTGAAAAATATACTGGTCCAAGGCAAGACTAGAATAAGCAAGAGAAACATTAATTCCTGCTCTCTATATACTGTTTCTGAAACTTTAGTTTCAATGTTTTAGATGACTCTCTCCCAGTCTGCAATATTTCCTCTCCTTTGGACTGTTTCTATTCCATGTATGCAGCTCTCCTCGGCAGATTTTTCCTAGTCCTCCTGTCTCTAACATCTTGGGTTCTCCATTGCAAACCAGGTTTCATATTCACAGTACCTTGAAATGGTCTGTCACAACCCTATGGGTCTGAAGGTCTTTACACCTAGAGACTCATGCCACAGGCTGCATGGCATTCTGAAACGTCAAAGGAAGGATCAGTGGTCCTTCACTTCTGCAAGCTCCATGCCTTTAAATAAAACATTAGCTGGGCAACACCGCTGAATTCAGCTCCTAGCTCAGGATGGACCCTGGTAGTCCTGAATTTCACTAGCTGCAGGACTTTTTATTCAGTGGCTTTAAATCAAAGAAAACATGTTACTCTAAGAGTTGAAAGCTTAACTGGGTTGGGCCTTGTTCTGGTAAGGGGAGGCCTCTCCTAATGGCAGTCATCTCCATAAAATTACAGGCTCTCTTCAGCACCAGCTTAGCTGCAATATAAAGCCTCCTATTGCTCATTTTGCTCTCCAAAATGTATATTTTATATTTTTTTTTCTGGCCAAAAGTTTCAGTCTTTCACTTTTCCAAAAACATCAACACGGCCAGGTTCTTTACAGCATTAAATAATGTTGTTTTCTTTTTTTCATGCTCCATACAACTAGAATAGTTAAGGGTTAGCCAACTCCATTTTTCTTCCTTTTCTTAGTTCAGCATAATGTTAGTCTCCAATTGTGCCCCAAGTTGAAAGCCAACATGCTTCTTTTAACTACCTTTTTCTCTGTAACTTTTTTACACATTGTAAATTTACACATTGTAAATTGTTTCTATTGTTTCATGACATGTTCCAAGAAACTTAAAGAGCTTCATGGGATATTCTGATTACTATCTGATCATAAACGCGTAACATGTTCATAAAAAACAAACCCTGCAAAATTTCCACTTTTGTAATTACTTGCTCACTTGCTATTAAGAGGCTACTCTGCCTTCGGTCTCTGCTGCTTCATTCATATCCTACCATGGGAGACTGAAAGTTTGGTTCAGCCATAAATTAAATTTTACCTTACAAAATCTCAGCATTAGCTCCTGGTTTTTGCTACCATAATAGAGTTCTAGAAATTTTCCTGAGGTCTTTGGATTTTGGTTAGATTTATTTCCTATCCTCTAGTGCCCATATGCTTTATCAACACATTTAAGGTGTTCAACACGTGCAGCACATTTGGGCAAGTAAGCATGCTATTAATAGAGCAGAACCATTTGATATTTTGTGGAAGCAGCAGACAATCAAGAGCTCTAGAAAACAAATGATGCCACAGAATAGCATAGTAATATACCCTTGAGGTAATGAGTCAAAACTATACTTCCAGCTGGAACTTTAGACTAGAAAAGACGTTGAATTCTGCGAGCAGAGCTTACAGTGCTGTTTTAGCAGGAGCTGGAAAGACAGTATGCTGAGTGAAGTGTTTTCTGTAGAGAGCTGTTAAAGACGACTATCAGCAGATGAGCTATAGGCCATTCTTGTGATATCTTTGTAAAGAACCCAGACAGTTTGCAGACTGAGAGCAGATAGCTTCTGTGGTCTTCACTGGGAAAGATGAAGTAAAAAGCATTTGGTAAATAAGTAACTGCAGAACAGACATCCAGAAAAAGATATGCTAATCTACACAAGTTAAGAGAGCATATCTGGTAGAGGAACTACAGTCAGACTCATTACCTAATTGTGTGATATAAAATTGTCTTTCTCCATGATCTGTATGTCTTCTCAAGTACACCAAGTAGAAAAGTAGAGGAAAAGATGTGATAGTAACCACCACCCTTACATTCCTTAAATTCTTGATGATTGCACTACTTTTGCAATCCCTTTAACATGATATATTAGATTTGGTTAACTATTAGTTACCTAGTAGACATAACTCCAATGACTTCTCTTGTCTTTCTTTAAGTATACTAACCCCCAACTCCTTTGCTCAAATCATATTTTGATAAACTTTTACATAAGACACAGTATCTTCATGTTCTTTGCCTATTTGGAAAAAATTGTCCACATGTATTTTTTCTTTTAACAATTTTTCCAATTGCACTCCTTTGAAGTCTCTGACTACCCATTCAATCCATTGACTATACTCATGAATCACTGTGCAGACACACTTTAGGCCACTTCTTATTCCAATAAAAATATATGCGCATGTGCACTGCCAAAGTTATATCCATACTGTGGATTTTCCTTCGCCATTGTTCTTCAGGGTTATCCTGGTAAGGCATAGCAGTATAACAGGAGTCCATTTTGGATGGTGTCTGCATATTGTGCAGAACATCAGTAAACTGGGCCCTGATCTACTATTCCTCAGTCACCATATCATAGGACACTCCTCGTGAGGCAGAAGGTGCATCCTTGGAAATAGAAGGCAATTTAAAGATATAGAAATCATAGGCAATTGGGAGATTAATTCATAGTATGCACTCACGACTGCCTCAGGCCAATCTGGCTTCCATTATATGGTGGATTGTTATGATCACATCCAACTTTTTTGCTAGGTAGGTTAAATAATACTTAGTTAATAAAGCTCAGGCTTCATGGTAACTGGCAATTCATAGTCAGACTCTTATTTTGTACTAAGGTTTTGTAGCAGGCCAAGAGATGACTGAAAAGTAGAGTGGAAAATGACAAATCCCGAATTAAGGTTGCATGACTTCAGAATTGAACTTAGCCATATGGACTCTTCTGGATGTTTTAAATAATAAAAGAGTAAAGAGTTTAAGTAGTTACTCATTTTAAAAGTATCGGGAACAGTAGATAGTTTCGGGTCACTGAAGCAGTTATGTTTTTATTCAGCTTTAAGTTACTTCAATTCTCCTGAGGATAAAGGTAGAAAAGTTGAAGCTGTTTTTAAAAAAACATTACACATTTCAATAAGTAAAACACAGCTATGAAAACTATTAACATCATAAGACCATTTTTCACTGCTGGTAGCGCCTTAAAGTATAACACAGAAGTTAAATTATGTAGAGAGTGTAAGATGAAAGTTATATAAAAATGGTTTTGCTGTTTGTTTTATCAATGAATGTAGGTCAATGAGTCCATGCATGGTATAGGTTCAAAGTAAAATCACAAAGATTGTAACCACTTTGACTGTTTTCAACACATTCTGTTGCTATGAACTGGAGAGAAAGGGCCAACATTTGGAAATGAGACTTGGCTTTTTCTGAAGACAAAGTAACTTTGCTTCAAAGTTATCAGACAGTCTGAACACAGTGGTCTTTCTCTTTTCAATAATATCAATGTCAGTACTTGTTTGGGATTAAGGAAATATGGATTTTTACCTCTAATCATTCTCTGTTCATCCAAAGGCTATTTACTCCTCAGTGTGTATTATTGCATACCTAGAAACTGGTTGCAAAAGACAAACAACAGATTCCTCCTTTAAATAATTTATCATTTTCATGGTGAGATATAATGAAATAAAAATGTAAGAAGCCCTGGAAAGCAGTTTGTAGTAGGGGTAAACTGTGCATGTAAACATGGTACGTCAGGGTTGAGTTGGTGGAAGGCTTGACACCTATGCTGAATATTGATTAACATTTAACAGTTTATGCACATATGGATGACATTATTTTATCCAGGAAGCATTCTCACAGTGTAGTCATATGATGAGTATTATGGTTACTTATATTAAGAAATTTATTCTTCCTTCATCAAAAATATATTTTTGCAATAAACCAAGGCTATTACTGAAAACCAAAACAAATCAAAGCACATAATTTTAAAGCCAACTCCCAGTAGATGTAGACGCATCTGCAAAACACCCCTTCACCCAAGGCTAAAGAACATTGCAGAAGAGGTTTTAGGAAACAGAGGATCAAAGATTCTTTTTTTTCTATGAGAATGTATCTCTTAGTGATATCAAAAGCTATACCCATAAAGTTTCAACAGTTTGCATGCCCAATGACTTGTACAAGAATGGCATCAGTGGGCATGCCAAGGTGGATACAGAAAAGACTACAAGGCCTCAATCCTATGTAAAGAACTATGGGCAACTGAGGACACATGGGAACAGGAGAGACTGTCTTTCCAAAGGAAGAGAGCACAAATAAGTTGTTGAGTGCCAAAGAGTCAGACCTGAAAAAAAAACATGCAAGTGACATTATATGAGCTGAACATGTTATTATATAAAATATAATATATGTAATAAAAGTGAAAAAAGAAGCCATAAAATTAAAGATTAGTGGGAATAATTATTTGTGAAGGATAAAAGGGAGGAAAGGGAAGATATACATGTTGTATTTACATTAATCCCAAAATTTTAAAGTTAAAAAACAAAGTATTTGTTAATAATGAAAAGAGTAATGTTTATATATGTGTATGTTTAGTTATATATTAGTTCATATACAAATATGTATGTATATGGGCTTAACTTTAACATTAGGATGACAGAAGGATGACAACTGTCTTTTTTACCATTCTATTTCTGTGAAGAGAAGCCATGACTAAGGCAACTCTTATAGAAGAAAGCATTTACTTGAAGGCTTGCTTACAGTCTCAGATGGTCTGTGATTATTGCGGCAGAAAATAGACAAGTCCATGGTACTGGGGCAGTAGTTCAGAGCTTTACTTCCTGATCTGCAAGGCAGGAGGCCAGAAAGAGAAACACATCCTGACACAGGCTTTTGAACTTCAAAGCTGACTCCTTACGTACCTCCTCCAACAAGGACACACCTACTCCAGTAAGGATGCACATCCTAATTCTTCCAAAAATTTATCAACTGTGGATCAAACATTCAAACATATCACCTCATGGGGAAATTTTCTTATCAAACCACTACAAATGAATTGTAGTATTTTACACATATCAAATTTTGTAATATGTTATTTAGATTTTTAAAAGTGTTCATAAATCCATAATAATACTTTGAAAGATATCTGTGTGATCCTCTCTAAACCTTCCCCGTTCCTACCCTAATGATGCTAACATTTTCAGTTTGTAGCTGTTTGATTTTGAGCATTGTATGCCTACATGCTTTTCAGAGGGAAAGCCTCAGACATGCATACATTTTTAAAACATTTACAATATTAATGAATTATTTTTTTATCTTTTAAATTCATCCATGTACCTTTTTCTGTAGTCAGATTTTGACATGCCGTTTTTTTAAAAATATATGAACGGTTATGGTTCAAGTACAAGTAGTGACTGTATTTATTCACAAATTGCCACAATAGTATCCTAAGTACCCTGAACTCCTGGTATCTGGCCAACTGAAAAAAAAAACAAAACAAAAACAAAAAACATGTATTGTGAAGTGGTTTTCTGCCTCTGTTGAAGTGATCATTTCCAGTTTCTTCATTAGCTTATTAGTATGCTGATATTATTCTCCACACTTTGCCTTTTTGTTACCAAGATGGTCCTAATGACATTATCAGCAACAGGTATTTGTGGGATACACTGAACACTCCATGGTCCTGGTCTTGTCCTGCTGCCTTGTTCAAATGTCATCATTGGCAGAGTAAAGTGGATGCCAACAACTGAAAAACTCTCAGCCCCCCTCCGCCTCAGAACCTACAGCTGGCCTGTTCCCATGAGAACATCCTGTTTGTTTGAAAGACCCTCAGGACCCCCTCAGGACCTGCAGCTGGCCTGCTCTCATGAGAACATCCCGTTTGCTTAGGAGAACAGGATATCTGTGGTCGGAACATGTGCCAAACTTACAATGTCAGCAGTTCACAAAAGGAACAGTTGACCCCCCCCCCACACACACACACACATGCTGGACTGCTTATCCTCCATTATCCTTGTGAACAATCTTCAAACATAACTCCATTCTGGGAATTGAGGCAAAGACAATCCACAGATGTTGACTCAGTTCCTGATGTATTGATTTAATCACTGGACCCAAATCAGGATGGCCCACAGATGCTTCCCTATTCTCCTGCCCTGGAATAGACCAATCACTGTTAGTAACCTTTGAATAAGCCAATCCAATAAGTTGGAAAACAACGTACAGGTTCCCCATTGTGTCTGTGGCTTTTAGGTTTAAAAGATGGACTGTAACAGCTATCAGTTGTCCTTCATATACTGAACCTGAAGGGCCCTGTCATGACAGAATAAAAATCTTCTTGCTTTTGGATCAATTGTAGTTATGAGAGTGGTATCTGGAGCAACTCCTCCCTGATGTTTGGACTTCTAGTCCAACACAACCACCAGGTATTCCTTGTGAGTCTGCTTCACAGGTATTTGCTGCCTAATAACTGAATCTGTGGGATCCCAGTTCTTAAAAGAAGCTAAAACAAAATCCAATATACATCCTTCTTCCAAGTAGTGATCAAATGTTCAACCATTTAGTTTTGTGTTTCTGAAGCTGAAGCTTTAAAGGTTTCTGTACATCTCTTATCCTATTATGTATACAATTCTACATATATCTTCATGTATTATATAGTGTCTTCTTAGGTATTAATACTAGAAGATATGCTAGCATCTCATTTTTCTCTTTGGATACCATTAACATAATGCTTTTCACCCAGTCTTTAACTCTTTTTATGATATCATACTTTCTTACTGATTTCCTTCTTGGTTTTGTTAAATGCTAACATCTACATTAACAGCTCTAATCATGAAGATGTTAATATTCGGGCCGGGCGGTGGTGGCGCATGCCTTTAATCCCAGCACTTGGGAGGCAGAGGCAGGTGGATCTCTGTGAGTTCGAGAC
>NW_004949248.1:233777-235959 GCF_000317375.1 Microtus ochrogaster | reverse complement strand
CTGACTTCACTCTTTTTCCAGTTTAGCCATCCTTCCCTAACATACAAAAGTTTATACTCTAGAATTTTATGCTTACCTAGTCTAGTTTAATACACAGGAAGTATATGGAATGAAAACCAAATAGCCCCATTGAAGAAATTCAGCATGACACAACTACAGAAACCTTGAAAGCAACAATTTTTCCAAGCAGGTGATACTGGTACTTTTTTGAACAAAATTATTAAAATAATCCTAAATATATTAAAATAACTAAAATTTCTTCATTTCACAAATGAAGAAAAATATACCAAGAATGCATTCACCTCAACACACTAGCTACTGAGACAATTCCTCCCTAATTTTGGAATCTAAGATTTTTGTAGAAGGGCCATACTTTCAATCTGACTAGAAACTCCATGTGCTTCACTTAGCTGGAAACCATCTCCCTTCAACTCCAGTTTATGGTACAGAGATTTTTCTCTCTTACTGTTATCTGAAGCAAATATCTCCTTTGTCCCTGAATCAATTTGTAATATTCCTGAATTTGTCTGTCATTTTTCTTCTGTCTTTTACCACCTTCTATTTTGGATGTTAAGTCTCACATACCATGACAGATCTCATATGAAATATGTAAATAAAAACAGCAGCAAGTTGCCACTGCATGCTTGATAAGGATCTAGTCCTCAAGACTGACAGTTCTTGTTTTAGGGGAAGATGGGATTCTCTGGCTTGTGCTGGTATTGTGAAATGGTTTGGGTGTCATGGGAGAATACAACAGCTTTTAAAAGATAAATATCTAAGATTAAGCAACAGAGTTGAAAGAGACAATACAATAAATAATATATAAGAAATTTCTGTTCGTTTTTTTAATTTTTTTATAATTCTTCCCTACACAGTTTATTTCATGTTAAAAAGTAATAATATTTACTGTCAAAGTAAATTTTGTAAGGTGCCTAGCTAATAAAAATATGTAATAATTACTCATATTTATTATAATTTTAGATTGTGTGTATATAGTGTAGGAGTTCCTTCTGTTTGTGTGTTGCTTTCATTGGTTAATGAATAAAGAAACTTGGCCTAGTTGATAGGGAGGAACTTAGGTAGGCGGAAAAACAGAACTGAAGGCTAGGAGGAAGAAGGGCAGAGTCAGAGCAGCCATGTATCCTCTGCCTGAGACAGACGCTGATTAGAAACTTTCCCAGAAAGTAAGCCACTGCCATGTGGCTATATACAGATGAATAGAAATGGGTTAAATTATGATGTAAGAATTAGCTAATAAATAACTAGAGCAGTGTTTTAATGAATACAATTTCTGTGTGGTTATTTCAGGGCTAAGCAAGCAGGATGGCAAGGACAAACAAGCTGGCCCTCACCTTCCAACATGTGTATGTGTATCTGATTGTGCACATGAGTAACACATGCATGTAAGAGTCTGTGTATGTCAGAAGAAGCAGCAAAGTATCTAGAGCTGGAGTTGACAGACAGCTCTGAGCCCCTATGTGGGTGCTTGGATCAGAACCTTGGTCCCCTGTAAGAGCAGTAAGTGCTCTTAACTACTTAGGAATCTATATATCCCCTATTTAAGAATTATTTCAAAATGTATAAAATTCATTTAAATTAATCAATAAAGAAATATGTACACATGTTCTTCAATTTAAAATTCTAATAAATATTTTAGAAATATTATCAAATATTGCAAAATGACACATAATCTCACCTAAAATCTGTATACATGTGTGACTATATAATTCTTCATTCATTTGTCTTTAAAAATTGTTGAAACTTAAAGAATGGTTAACAAAAGTTTGGCAGGAAATAGAAAAGGCATGCTCCCAGAAGACAGAGATTGCACAGATAGCATAATTAATTTCAAATTTGGTACAATAGAACATTTAAAAAACCTTATGTTCATAGCAAGTTGCTGAATTAAGTTTGAAGATCCCACTAACCAGAAAGGATATGTGCAATCTGTATAACTGATAAAGCATAACCATTAACATACTATATATACATCCTGTATTCACAAGTGAAGAAAAAAATACAACAGAGATGAAGATTCATAAACAAGAAGTATAGGGGAGAAAATGTCTGGTGTGAAATAAATACAATCATACTCTCCATCTGTTCATAAAGAGGAAAAAGTAATCTTGTCTACTTCCAATATCCAGGAGGATAACTATATGTATTGCATTGGGTTAACCTT
>NW_004949248.1:232241-233218 GCF_000317375.1 Microtus ochrogaster | reverse complement strand
AGGTGTAAGATGGTATCTCAAAGTTGTTTTGATTTTCATTTCTCTGATCACTAAGGAGGTTGAACATGACCTTAAATGTTTTTTGGCCATTTCAACTTCTTCTGTTGGGAATTCTCTGTTCAGTTCAATGCCCCATTTTTTAATTGGGTTAATTAGAGTTTTAATGTCTAGTTTCTTGAATTCTTTATATGCGGCGAACTTCTTGACCAGCGAGGAAGAATGACCACCACACGAGGATTCTTCTCAGATCACTCTTTAATGGAGTGCCTCTTGGATGAGGGAGAGCAGAAAGCAAGGGGCCCCGAGAGCACTAAGGCAGCTGCTTATATAGGGAGTAGGTCGCCCTGTGATTGGTTGCCACCATCAGCTGACACCAGACTGCATCGGGATAGGCCCAAGGGCTCTTATCCACCGTGCATGCAGGAAGCAGGGGACAGGCAGCTCCCAAAGGCATAGCCATATATGAAGTTGTTTATTTCCAACAAGACAGGATGTCAGCGCCATCTTGTAATGGCGATTCTGTCCAGCTCCTTGCATTTATATATTTTGGAGATCAGATCTTTGGGGAAGGGGAGATGGGGAGAGAGAAGGGAGAAGGGGAGGATTGGGGACAGCTTGGGGGAATGGGATAATTGTGATGGATGAAGGGTAGATATGGGAGCGATATCTTAACTAAGGGAGCCATTTTAGGGTTGGCTAGAGTCTTGACTCTAGAGGGGTTCCCAGGTGTCCAAGGGGATTTCCCCAACCAGATCCAAGGGCAGCAGAGGAGAGGGTGGCTGAACTGGCCTTCTCCCATAGACACATTGATGAATATCTTGCATATCACCATAGAACCTTCATTTGGCTTGGGATGGAGACAGAGACAGAGACGCATATTGGAGCACTGGACTGAGCTCCCAAAGCCCAGATGAAGATCAAAAGGAGGGAGAACATGAGCAAGGAAGTCAGGACCCCGAGTGGTGCATCCACCCACG
>NW_004949248.1:226344-231271 GCF_000317375.1 Microtus ochrogaster | reverse complement strand
ATGAGATATGCATGCATCCATGTTGATGAGAAGCCAAATATCTGGTATTGAATAAACCAAGAAGGTCAACATTTGCAAGTTATCAAACTCCAGTGGAAAAATACAGTGGTTTCTGGACAATCACAGACCTAACAGAATTAAAACTGAACAGACTTTAAACTCAAAAAAAGACAGTTATTTCTGAATAATTTATTATGGAAACATAAATACATAGATATAGTCTATAGATGAGTCATTCTCTCCTGTAAAGTCTCTCTCACAGTTCCTGAATATTATAATGCATATTTTAAAATTACTATGTTTCAGTCTTTACATGCTGTAAATAGGATGATGTTCTCTATCCTTAATACATTCGGACATTTCCACTCACTCACAAAAAGCTAAACATCTCTTTCCCTACAAAGATTCAGGATATGCAGAAAAATATTGAAAAAGGTGAGAAATGAGGTCACAAAGAAAAAGATGCTTCCAGTAAGGGAAATGCACAAATAAGACAGTGTAGGTAAGTGGAAAGAGGTATGAAGAAGCTGACCATAAACCAGCAACCTCAATGGTTCTGAAATATGATGGAGGAAGGTCATTGGTTAAGTAATAAAGAAATTGCTTGGCCTCATAAGTTAAAACATAGGTGGGAGGAGTGAACAGAACAGAATGCTGGGAGGAAGAGGAAGTGAGCTCAGACTCGACAGCTCTGCTCTCTGGAACAGAGACGCCATGCTCCCCTCTCCTGGGCAGACGTGGGGATAGCTCTGCTCTCTGAGGCACACGCAATGAAGCTCCGACCCAGGATGGACGTAGGCTAGAATCTCCCTGGTAAGCCACCTTGTGGACTACAGCAGATTATTAGAGATGGGCTAGTCCAGGTGCGAGAATTAGCCTAGAAGAGGCTAGATAGAAATGGGCCAAGCAGTGCTTAAAAGTATACAATTTCTGTGTTGTTATTTCGGGGCATAAGCTAGCCAGGCGCCCGGCCGTTACATTTTGGTGCTCAACGTGGGGCCCCAACCCACAACCCTGAGATTAAGAGTCTCATGCTCCACCGACTGAGCTAGCTGGGCAGCTGGGGTGCTGGAGACGCAGCCCTTCCGCTCATATTACTACAGAAATAACATTCTCAGCAATCTTCTGTCCTGCTAAGATGGATGGATGTATACCCACTCAGCAAAATCAAGGAAACCAACTATCCCGTGAATCTTAGTAATGTCCTCAGAGGGTGTTGTGTGGAATATAAGCATTAGATAGTTGTTTAAAATAGATTTACTCCATTTTGGTTTGATTTTTGTGCATTTTTGGCTGGGGTATCTTGTACAGATTTCTTCTCTGGAACTTTTACTTCAGCTTCCTCATCATCAAAATCATTGTCGTCATCATCTTCATCATCCTCATCATCCTCATCATCTTAATCATCATCCTCATCAAGTTTTACATTTTTCTGTGGAACCTTGTTGCCACCTCCAGGAGCAGATCGCTTTCCAGACATACTCAACAGCTTTACATCCTCATCTTCATCTTCTGACTCTGCATCTTCCTCTAGAGCTACTAGATGCTGTCCACTAATGTGCATAGGCCCAGAACCACACTTCAATCTTAAGACCACAGGAGGTGTTATTTCAAATCCCCCAAGAGAAACTGTTGGCTGTACAGACATTTTCAAAGTTGTCAGTGTTACTTTAATTGGACTGTCTTCATAGTTCATTGCTTCTGCCTCTATGATGTGTAATTCGTCTTTTGCCCCAGCACCTAAACTAACCGTTCTTAGTAATAACTCGTGCTCATCCTCATCGTTATCCACCTTAAAGTGATAATCTTTGTCGGCTTTTAGTTCACAGCCGAAAAGGTAGTTCTGAGGCCTTAGAGGGCTCATGTCCATGGAGTCTTCCACTTCCATGAGGTGAAGGCGCGTTCTTTGGTGGCAGAGAAGTGGGACAGAGGGTTCTGCCTGCTGCTCCTCAGAATAGGCTTGCAGGATGGAATCACGCCAGGGCCAAAAATGCACAAAAATCAAACCAAAATGGAAAAGACTTAAAACCATCAACACCAAGATCAAAGGGTCAAGAGTCCTTAAAAAAACAGGAAAAAAAACCCTAAAACACCAAAAGAACCTAGTTCTGTAGAAGACATTAAGGCACAAATGCAAGCAAGTATAGAAAAAGCACATTGAACATTCCTGGGCACTACTGGTAAATTAAGCCCAAAGATGGGGAAAGAGGAAAAGGAGAAACAAATATAGTCCATACTGAGTACCAACAACAATCCAGACTGAAGTCTTCTATTTAATCTCAGTCCCCTTTCCTTATTGGCCATCCATTCACCCTTGCACGCTGGAAGCAATCTCTTGTTTTCCTAAAGCATTTTTCTTTCATGCTTGTGATGCAGAGAACTTTACTGCTTTCTACACTTGTGCATATGCCTCATCTCTTACCATGTTTTAATACCTTTGAATCCTTAGCTGTTCAATAAATTTTTTGAGTAAACCAAACAAAAAAATAAAATAAAACAGATTTATTCAATATGCCAGGTGCTAATAAGGAAAGCAAAGGCAGAGTGACAGAAATCAGAATCCCATGAAGCCACAGGGATAACCTTTACATTGGAATGCCAAGTAGCACGATAGGAAAAGTTAGCGGATCAGAAAAACTGTTTAATTTTTTATTCCAAGATACAGTTTCTCTGTAGTCTTTGGAGCTTGTCCCGGAACTAGCTCTTGTAGACCAAACTGGCCTTGAACTCACAGAGATTTGCCTGCCTCTGCCTCACAAGTGCTGGGATTAAAGGCGTGTGCCACCACTGCTCTGCTAAAATAAACAATTCATTTTAGATTATATAAAACATGTTGTCTTTCATTCAACATTTTATAATGTTAGAGTTCCTAAATTTAATTACATTTTGTATAATGGAAGTATTCTATACAAAGATGATTAAAGAAAATTCTAGGTAGTTGGTGGTCACAATTTTATCCCCAGTCCTTGGGAGGTTATGACAGAAATTTTAGGACAATTTGTGCTACGTAGTGAGGTTCTTTTTCTGAAAATTAAGGTAAGAGAGAGACAATGAGATGGAAAGGAGGACGAGGGAGGGAGGAGGGAGAGAGAGAGTGAGAGAGAAAGAGCAAGAACAAAAGGATACCACAGCAAGACAGCAAGGCAATAATTGTCAGGAGTGGGGTGGCCAAAACTAAATAAGAAAACAGAGCTGTAAAAAAAAAAAGAATTATTTCTTAAAAGAAAGCTATAAAAGACTTTAAATAAAAGCACACAAAAGAATAATGAATAGGAGACAAATTTACAGCACATATCTTCAGTACTATGCCTGTAAAGGTTCCTCTAAAACTCAAATTGAATTTTAACTGTCTCTAAGATGGTAACTGGGAGGAATGACTTTTAGAAGTGGCTAGGTCTTTTTAGGTCAGCAGGGCTCTACACTCAGGAAAAGATAACACAATATGAGAGTGACTTAATTATTAAGGCATAGCTTTGTTGTTAAAGCCAAGGTTTAACTCTCTCTCTCTCTGTCTCTGTCTGTCTGTTTCTGTCTCCCTCATGAGGAACGCATGATTCTTCTGTCAAATAATGATACAATGAGATGTCCTCACTAAATGCAACCTAAAAATTGTAGATTTCCCAGACTCATAAACTGTCCAAATGAGTTTATTTTCATTATGAATTTTCTAGTCTGTGGCAATTGTTTACAGTAGCATAAGATGGACTGAGATTCCCAGCAAGTAACATACCTGGAATAATCTATATGCACAGGTTGCAACTTGAGATAATGCCTATTGAATTATAATTTTATATGCACCCCAATAGAAACTAATTTACATGTTATAATTACCTTTCCAACCATCTTTCATTAGATAAATACACACTGTTAAGAAAGCTGTAATTTATTGCATTTTTTACAAAATAAATTTGCTTTAAAGTATTGCTTAATCTTTCGAAGGAAATGGCCAAACCCCCAGATGCTTCATTAGGTACAAAAATCTGTATTATTTAAAGCTGAGGTTTTTTTTTTATGTGAAAGAATGTTTCCTAGCAGTAGCTGAATTAATGACACCAGTTTTCAAATAATTGTTACACAATTACTCATGTCTTAGAATTATGCATGTATTTTAAATTGGGTCTGGACTAATGTATAGCTGACTTTGTAGCAAACAGGCTGAGAATTAACACCCTGGTGACTACAATAGAAGGTTACTGCTTACTGCTGACTCAACTTCTGAAAAGTCAATTTCTGTCACTGCTGGAGAAAGCATGGGATCAAGTCACTACCATGTAAATTCAGTGAACCTAGAAGTACCAGTGAGCTACTCAAATAGCAGCTGAGCTTTCTTCTTCTCCCATTCCGCCCCCCCTGGGTAGCTGAGAGGGAAGCCACCACCGACTACCCTGGAGCCTGAGAGCTTCCTGTGTTCTGAGGTTGGAACTTGTATTTCAGCTAAGTTTCTTACCAGACTTCTTCTTAGAGGAATTCATAAAAGTTTTGATCTTGAGAAATTGGTCTTACTCTGTCACTCCAGTGAGTAACCAAGTTTTACATAGTGTGTGAATGTTTAATATGATTTTTTCAAGAACAGAAAAATTAAGTAAAAAAAAATTGAGATTCACTGTTGCTAAAATCATGGATAGCAAATACCCTCTAACCATAAAGTCTTTTTAAAACATTGTGTGAAGACGATGCACAGAAGCTTATGCCCTTCTCTTTGGCATGGGTTATTGAGAAGTGTGTGAATATTTATGTTTATTATGTGTTCTTAAATGTGCCCAGAGAAATGGAGAGTGTCCAATATTCAATAGGCTCTTATGTGTCATACCTAATCATTTTTTTACTAAGAAGAATGTGTTTTCAGATGAAATACTTCAAGATGTCATAAATTTTTCTCCAAACTGTTTTCATTTTTGCTTATATTTCTACTCACTATTGAAATTTT
>NW_004949248.1:220012-226244 GCF_000317375.1 Microtus ochrogaster | reverse complement strand
TACTTAAGATAATTTTTACAGTTCATTTTTCTGTTTGTATGAATATGTACTAAATGACTAGTATTATACAAAAATTACACATATACACTTTATGCACATGAATATGCAAAAAAACACATAGTGATGATATTTTAAAAAAAATTCTCCAAATGATATTTAGCCATAAAAGTTGAAATCAGTTGAGCACTAAAATTTTGTAATTTCTTAAATTCTGCTTCTTTTGTATGTTCAACAAGCTTAATGACCAGTATTTTTAGTGTGATTTACCAGAAAATGATTAGATAACATATTTTGTATCACTCAAGATCAAAAATGAAATTTGAATTTTTCTTGTAAAGCCAATATTATGAAAGAACTCATGCCTCTAGAAACATATAATCTTGGTGTAACAACCACTAGAAAAGAGATTGATAGAGTTTTATTACCTTACTCTGGTCTCTACACAGATGTTTGTGTAAAAACTGAGAAGGTTATCATCAAATATGTCCCAGAAAATTCAGAGTTAAAAAATTATTCACAAACACTGGTCAAATTTCTTCTATATGAGTAAGTCCTGGTTTTATATGTTATAGACTTCACACAGGTAGATTCCAAAGAAAAAAACAAACAAGTATAATCCAGAGAAAAAAGTAGAATTTCAAATCTAAAGACTTTATTGAGTCAATCAGATATAGTACTAGAAATAAAGCTAATAAATGAACATATATATTGATAGGGAGACACTACCTTTTCCTCAATGCATTCACTGACAACAGTGAATTTATTGTCAATTTAAAAGTATTGATTTAAAAGGGCCTAACAAATTATTGTATGCTTGTGGTATGACTTGCAGATAATCTTTCTATTATTGTGTGTAATTAAAATAATAATCAAATACATGTTAGAGCTTAATTTACCAAACACCAGCTAAGAATGAGGTACTTTACTATTTTTTTTTACATTAAAATTTAGGGATATATTATAAAGAAGTTCCTATTTGAATTGAACCTTAATCAGTATGTAAAACAGTTGCTATGCAAGTGTTAGGCCCGGAGTTCAGATTAACAGAACAAACACAAAAGAGAATGCAGTGACAGGATTCTGTGATCCCAGTACCCTTACAGTGAGGTGGTGGTGGGAATGTGTACTGAGGGAACCTGGCCACATATATATATCTCAACCAAATTTGAAAGTGAGGAGCAACACTTCATGTTGTCATTTGACCTCTACATGTGACTGTGGCAATGCACACTCTTCCACTAACATGCCAGCCTTGCATACACAGATGTAATTTTTCAATGTGTTTTCATTGCAACTACACCTCACATGTAAAATGCAGACTGCTTGAGCTTGGTAAGCACAGGGAATTTGTGTGACAATGGCATATCTGCTCAGGTAACTAGCATTTCTATGTATCTATTTATCAATTTTCATGTTAAAAATTCCTGTTATGAATTATACCTTTTGTAGAATCTCATATTTCAGCATGTTTTCTAAACAATGTAGTTTAGATACCTGCTCTTTATTTACTAACCCACCAAAGTCCTGAACGAATGGCTTCTTTTCATCTTGGGGATCACAGCAGCATATCACACTAGCCCATTTCTAAGGGATGAATTTGGTACAGTCTCCTGGCAGATAAGAAACTATTGAAAATCAAATGCTACATGTCAGACAAATTACCTCCATGCAGTGTGGCTGGATAAATTAATTGCCTTTTGTGTGGTTCTGCACGAATGGTCAGTCCACAATGGCATATTATTGGGAAGGAAAATAATGGTTTCATAAACATCTCAGGAATACTTTCTACTTGTTGCTTAAGTGAAACATCTAAAAAGGAGTCTCATCTGCTTTGAAAGCAGACAATAAATAGAGTATTGAGGTGCAAAATGATATTAGTGCTATTATTGCACTATTATTTTCTTCTACTGCCTACATTTTTTCTCTCTCCATAGAAGCACTGTTCACTGTCCTAAGAAATAAAATTGTCTTCCTGAGATCCTGTCAACAGTTAGAGTTTTCTGAAATGTTTTCATGTATTTATTTCTATAATGACAGATAATTACAAATTGCCAGAATATCTTCTAATACCTTCATATACAATTAAACCTTTTTTCAGCGCCTGGGTATGAAACCAATGGCTGTTTTAGGCTTCGGCTGATGTCATATCCTATATAGTCAAGTCAAAGGAAAGAAGTGAAAGGTAGAAACAGACATACTTGGGTTGGGTCTGTAAGCTCTGATCATATTTATTGTGTCACAAAACACATTTCTAAATTTCAGCTCCTTACTTGAAGGCTGATGTACATCTAAGGCTTCTTGTTTATGATATTTTGTATTTCAATTTAGTTGAGATCTGTTTTCAGCAATAAGATAAAATAAAATAATTTAGAGAATAAAGATCTGACTAAAGTTAGTGGGAGAATGTGTTTCCTTTTTTATTCTCTTTTTTCTTCTTTCTCACTCTCTCCCTTTATCTCTCTCTCTTTCTCCCTCTCTCTCCCTCCCTCTCCCTCCCTCTCCCTCCCTCACTCTGGTTTGTTGAGACAGGGATTCTGTGTGTAGTTTTGGAGCCTGATCTGGAACTTGCAGTGTAGACCAGACTGACCTTGATCTCAAAATGATCTGCCTGCTTCTGCCTCCCAAGTGCTGGGATTAAAGGCAGGCACCACCACCCCCCGAAAGAATGTGTGCTTTTTATGTACATAGTTCTTGTTTCAGTATTTTGCCTTTTTAAAAGGTAAAAGTTCACTTATTTCAATTATAACATTTGCATAAATTCTTAGATATATTTTGTTTGAAAGATGACAGGGACTCCCTACCGGTCAAATGCCATTAGCAATAGTTTTCTCTGCCTTTCCTTTCTTTCTTTTTTTCTGCTTTTGAGGCTTGCCAAAAAATTCTAAATAGGACTACCTGGGTGTGGAAAAAGAAACTTAAAAATATTTAATAATTTTATCTCCTACAGCCACATTTATAAAGGGCATATTTATAAAGGGCATCATAAAACTTAAGGATAATTTAATTTTTATATTAATGCAAACATTAACAATAGCAAGAAAATACTTCATGTCATCATTGAAATTGTGAAATCGAATTATGTACATTGCTTTTCTGGTTACTTTCAGTAGGAGATAGCATTTCAACACCATGTGGCTGCAGTCTGTATACATTATCTAAGAGTTCAGAAATGCAGGTTCCACTATATTTAACATAATAGATTATTTCCTTGTTTATTAAAGTTGAGGCAGTTTTAACTCAGAAATGAAACATTATCTCTATATTATGGTAGTGTGAAGAAAATAGTTACATATTATTATATAACAGAATTTTATATATATAATATGACATGCACAATGCTTGCTCTAAAATGAATGAATGGCTATGTATATGTAGTTTTACCATAGACTTAGGTAAATAAAGATATTAAGGAATAATTAATGCAGTTGAAAATTTCACTGTGAGAATCAATGAATCCATGAATGAATTCATTTCTCTTTCCTTTCCTGGTCTAATTCTATACTTGAGAACCTTGTGCATCATGGTGTAACACAGAGAATTACCTCAGGAAGTCAACATCTGATTTTACTGTTCTTTATTAGAGACTGATGTTAAGGGTTTGATTTTGTTTGATAATTTTTGTTCTAACACACAATCAAAAGGATGAATTCGGTAGATATTTTACAAATATATTTCTACCATTTATGATCACAAATAATTTGCATCGAACTTGAGAAAATAGTAACAGATTGTTGTATATATATATGTATATGTATATATATATATATATGAGAGAGAGAGAGAGAGAGAGAGAGAGAGAGAGAGAGAGAGAGAGAGACTCAAATTTGTGGTATCCATCTAGTTTCTTTTGGGACATCCACTGAGCATGGTCAATTCTTCAGGAGTTACACCCTTAAAAAATAATTTTCCCCTAGAAATCACCTGTCCAGAATTCCTCTAAGGGAACATGATAGCCTTTCCTAACTCCATGATGCAAGGCTGACTGACTTGATTTTTTATATGTCCTGTAGAGAAAAATCACAGCTTCTCTGACTTCTTGATTGCAGAGAAATATCTGCTTTTCAATGAATACATGATGGTTGGATTACATCTTGTATATTAATTCTAAATACTTGGTATTATAATAGTGAGCTATTCTCAGGAACATTTTAGTTATTGTTTAATATAACTTGTGACTATTGTACACAGCAGATGAACACAAGTTTTGCTTTAGCATATCTGTAATTCCACATTCGAGAGGAAAAAGAGATAAGACCTTCCACAACTCATGAAAAGCCACAAATATGTAATTTCCTCTTAGCTGTTCTTTAAGGAAAAAGTATTGAGTTTTATATTTTCTTCATCCATTCTAAACCATTGTTATCTAGTGTTCCAGTCATTCTTAACACTGGCAATATTATTTAAATTGTATAGTGGCAGGGCAAGATGGTGCACAGGCTCCTCTCATATTCGTGCTGAGGTTGTATTAGGTTTCACTGGAAATCAATCTTCTTGATGGAAAGCCTTGTGAAAAATTACTCAGCTCCATTCTAGGAACCTGAAGTCAAGATGCCCCAGACAGCTTATCTTAAACCAGCTACACCTCCTGTTTGTGCAGACTTCTCCCCCACAAATCACTGCATATTTTAACTCCTGTTAAACAGTTTGTGTGAAATGCTCCTCCCACCTCTTGCAGCTGCTAAGATACCAGGGTGTGTATCTGTGCCTTCATAAATCCTTATCCTAAACACTGGGTGTTCCACTTGGGTCCTGAATTTCTGAGTGTAGTCCCAGACAGCTGGAATAAAACTTTCTATTGACTATAATCTATGTCCGGGTGATCATCTCTAGTGGACTTCTCAAACAGTATATTAATTGTGTTGTTTTATTTGTATTTCATTATTTGCAATGTTATTCCTGGAAAGTGCACTTAAAGCACCATAAAGCTTACTCATGTTAATCATATCTGTAGGCTTTAAATTTGCATATTTATTATGATCAGTGAAAACTGCACCTTTTTTTCTCAATAAGATGAATTAGTATTCCAGCTTCAGGATCTCTGGCTTCAAACCATATATATTATAGCAAATCTTGATTTACCTAATCTATGTAACAGAGTTGACAGTAATAACTTCTCCCCAGTGATAAAGGACTCTGAGAATTAAATCAGACGGCCCAAGTGAAATGATAATCCTCAAAGCTAGCAGACAACAAACAAAGACATCCACCTTATCATACAGAGACATTTGATTTCCAACTTGTAGTCAAAGCTGGTAATTTTCAAGACAATATTAAATTGTAACTTCTTCATATTTCAAGCTGTCGAGAATTATAGAGGATGTTTCATATTATAACCAGTTAATTCCTTTTCTTTAGGAATCTCTTTCTCTATGACATTTCTTTTATAGGATTAGAAACTGTTTGTGCCACATAAAGATGGGAATAACATTCTTTGCAAAATTATAATATAATCATATGTAAAATTATAATATAATCATATGTAAAATTATAATATAATCACATGTAAAATGCTACTTAAGCTGTATTCTAGTCCAGTGGGAGATTTTAAAATATTTTAAGGCTGTTTCAATTTCAGTGAGGCAAAAATTTGCATTTTAAATAATTTTTGTGCTTGTTTTTAATTAATTACTTCAAAAAATAAAAAACAAACCTTTAATGTTATTTACAGACTGGGGTGCTGTGATTTCTCACCTCAAAGTAACCTTTGTACAATGATTCTCTGGTATTATCTTCTCATAAAACACTTTAAATTATCATTTGACTTATCTGTCCTTGTAAAGAAAGACAATGAAGTATTAATAGTGGTTTGCTATGGCTACAAAGGTGTCCTAAATCCTTTAAACAAACGGCTCCAATCTCATTGTTTCATCTAGTGACTGGTGCTATAGCTTCCTGTCATCAGAGTGCTGCTGAACTTGGAGTGGCTTGGAGTCGAAGATAAGATTTAAAGAGTAGAGATAACTTTTATTTGTTATGGGCAATAAAGCCAGAGTCTCCCCTGACTATCTGACAGAGGGGCTCTGAAAATGGAGATCTGGTCAAGCAGAACACAAATCGAAGAATGTCTGAAGGGCGAGGTGCTGGAGGCATACACAGTATGAAACTCACATGATAAAACTGCATGCAATGAGAGGAAGTTAGAGAACAAGGAACAAAGGCAGAGGCTAATCCTGATCCTGTCTTGGAAAGTTGCACTTCCACAGAGAAACCCTGTCTCAAAAAACCAAAAAAA
>NW_004949248.1:214504-219912 GCF_000317375.1 Microtus ochrogaster | reverse complement strand
TGTTGATGAACTCTGACAATGTCTCTTCAACACAAAGTGATTGGCTTGATCTTGCTTGGGCCTCATTTCTCAGACATGTGTGATGACATGCAGGCTTATGATCTGATCTTGATGAGTTTAAAGCCTGAACAAACCCTGTGTTTCCATGCACAATGTGTTAATTTATGTATATTAAGTTTGAAGGACTGAATGTGTGTGTACCAGCATTCATAATCCATGCAGGGTTACATATATAATCATATGTTGGGTCATTTTCTTTAGCAATGAACCACAGATTCACTGGTGGTTCCACATGAGTTTAAAACCAGAAACCAGGACCATTGAAACAGACAGTAAATAAAAACCCATTTAAAGTTCAATATGAAATATATGACAATAGAACTATGTATTTGAATTGTTAGAACTTAAATTGTTAGGAATGCATCTTTTTCCCTTATCCAGTATTAACTAGAAACCTTTTTTAGTAAATTATTTGTATGAATTTAGGTTGTTATTCTTAAAGTTGATAAGGCTGACAGAGATTTTAAAAAAGAGCCATCAAAATAAGGAGATATAACCCAAGAAGGGACAAAACTCTAAAGTATCAAAATGTGGGATAAATGGAAAGCACTTGAATCTTACTTAAAAGACTTCTGAGTAAAGCATTCTATTCTAACATCAGCTGGTACCATAACATGGAGTTGCCTTAAATCACATACAAACTCTGGAGCTCTCATGTCCACACAGCTGAGCACATTACTTGAGGGATTGTGGTAACATTGGTGTCAACACCCCCACAACACACAGAGCATGATAAATATTTACCCCACATATTATTTGATAGAGGGACTAAATAAGAATATTACTGTCTTCCATATAGCTTTCTTATAGTTTTAAAATTCTTACCATTTGCTTGAAAAAAAAGTTTTTTATAAATTATTTGGCAGTGTTTCCCCAGTGGCAGCCTCATATATCATATATTTACCACATGACTTGATTACATCATCTGGTCTTATATTTGTTTTAATCTCAAGTTAATTGTATATCATGGCTGTAGAAGTAATTATACTGTGTGCATACTATAACAACCAGGTGGGTAGTTGATGTGGGAGTCCTCTCTGTATGCTGTGAATACCATTAGTTTATAAAGAAATTGGCTTGACCTGATAGGGTAGAACAAAGCTTGGAGGTGAAAACTAAACTGAATGCTGGGAGAAAGAATGGCAGAGTGAAGAGAAGCCATTGAACTGCTGCTGGAGGCAAATATTACAGAACCATGCGGATAGACCACAAGACTTGTGGTAAAATATAAAATAATAGAAATGGGTTAAATTAAGATGTAAAAGCTAGCCAATAATGGTGCAGGAGAATTGTTTGTATTTTTTCAATTATGTTTTAAATAAATGCTTATTGGCCAAGCAGGAAGTATAGGCTGGAAAACCAGACAGAAAGTAGAAATGATGCAATGAGAACAGGAGAATTCTGGAGAGGAGGAAGTTGATTCCTCCTACTCCTGCCTAGACCACCAAAGCAGCAGTATGTGATCTGCCCCACTGAAAAAGGTACTGAGCTATATGGCTAACATAGATCACAAAAATGGGTTAATCAAGATGTGAGAGTTAGCCAGTGAGAGGCTAGAGCTAATGGGCCAATCAGCCCATTATGGAGACCTATGTGTGATTTTCTTTGGGGATAAACAGTTGTGGGGTACCAGGCAGGACAAAAACCCCAACAACAAGCAAGCCCCCCACTCATGTTACACAATAAGAAGTTAGAGCTAATAGGCCAAGTAGTGATTTAATTAATACAGTTTTTGTGAGGTTATTTCAGGAGTCTGGGCAGCCAGGAAATGAACAAATGGCTTCCTACAACAGGTAGTATGTGTTGCCAGATAAGTTAGTGTAAGTGTGTATTCTACAATATTTACACAATGACTATACTTTCTAATGACACAATTCTAAGAATGTATTTCCTTTCTTAACTGATGCATGAATATGTATATGTTACTGTGTATGTGATTACGTGTATGAGTGTGTGCTTCTGTGTTCAACTCCCTATTATTTTCTTTCTTATAATGTATTATTCTTTATTAATGATGGGATCTATTTTGTACTTGTAAATATTTATGTGGAAACTTGATACCTACAATGCAGACATGATACTTACCTAGTGATTAGTAAGTTTTGTTATAAACATCTGCATCAGTCATATCTTCACTTAAAATTTGTAGTTGTCCAATATCTTAAGTTATTTTTTTAGGTTTAAGATTATAGATATGCCAATGCAAAGTAACATGACCTGTTTGAGAACACAATAGTCCTGATCCTATATATTTATTTAAAATCAAACACATTTAATTTCCAAGATGATTTTAATTAAAAAATACCATTTGTCACATTAAAATTAATTATTTCTATGACATTACTGTGTTAATTTACAGATATTTTCCAAAACTATTGACTTTTTCCACTTCACATTACCTAAAAGGCAAAGTGAATGGATCTGTGGATTTGCTGTTATTTGTTTAGTTTTGCTTTTTATACAGGGTCTCTTTGTGTAGTCTTGGCTATCTGAAGATCACCAAGTGTATCAGGCTGACCTCAAATCACAGAGATGTCTCATATGCCCCGCCTCCCTCTCTCCATCTCTCATTTTTTCCCTCTCTGCCACTCTGACCCTCTTTCTTTGCTTGAGTGCTGGTATTAAAGCTGTGTTCTTCCATGCCCTACTTTCCTCTTATTAATGAGAGTTCAGAAGGAACATTTTTATTTTCTAGAATTCTTCAAGCAATTACTGAAGCTCTCAATTTGGCTTGGTGAGCTATGTGCATAGTCACAAATATCTTGTTAGAATGTCTTCTTCCTACAATGCTTGCTTTCTTCACACAAAGAGGCAGTGATCTTACAAAACAACTTTTCAAGGAAAAAATGACAGCTACCTGGAGTCACACCCTGTTGATGCTGGCTTCTTAGGACCATAAATGGCTTAAGGCTATGACTTTATCAGTCTATTTACTCCTTGTTGCCTGGGACCATTTTCACTTGTTGATTCTATAAACTGAACCCCTCTAAATTGCTCACATTTGCTTCTCCAGAATTTGGAAAATTAGAGAAGAAGAAGGAGGAGGAGGAGAAGGAGGAGGAGGAAGAGGAGGAGGAGAAGAAGAAGAAGAGAGAGAGATTAAGAATTCACAGGAATCTAATTTAAATTTGTGTTTTCAACAGTTTATATTTTATTTTTATTTTATGTTTAGCTAACTGATTCAATACAACACAGTAAGTTTCTTCTTTTCCTTCCTCTGATGTAAATCTAAATCTGACTTCCAAATGTGCAATTCCCTTTTAGTTTTTAGATTAATGACTCATAGAATATCCCATTGCACTTTGTTTTTAAGTTTAAATTTTTCCCTGTTTAAGGTTTCTGAAATATATGCTCATGTAATCTATTTAGATATCTTAACCAACCAGAAACTAAGATGTCTCACTCATTAAAATTGCTTACAGAGGTACTGAGTTGATTCCCTATTACCTGTGTAAGATTACTCTATGGGGTTCGAAAGATTGCTCAGTTATTAAAGGCTTTGTTCAAAATGAAAAAGGCATAGATGTTATCTGATAGCACCTGAGTAATAATACTATGACCTCTAGTTTCCATTCACAAACATGATTCAAAACAAAATAAGTCCCCATTCACCCTCACATAACACAAAAAACAAACAGGCAAATCACATTGAAATCGAACCTACTATTTTAATTAAATTCAAGTCCTCATAGAAGTGTTAGCCTTCTCTATGAAGGTACTTTTTCCTGGTATCTTTGTTCTTTCTTTCTTTCTTTCTTTCTTTCTTTCTTTCTTTCTTTCTTTCTTTCTTTCTTTCTCTGTCTGTCTCTCTTTCTCTCTCTCTCATTCCCTCCCTCCCTTCCTTCCTTTTTTCCTTCCTTCCTTTTATTCTTCCATTTATATTATTTTAAAGTGATGATATAAACAGACAGATATATAAACAGATGTATTCTCAAATATGATCTTTGGAAAAATTTCTCCTTTGAAAATTATTTTTGTGGTAAGAAGGAAAGATGGAAATTTCTACCAACTGGTATTTTCTACTTCATGAATATAGAGCCTTTAACATCTAGCAACAACCTTCATACCATTGGAAACATCACTAACTACCTTTTCCCTGCAATTTCACAGCTGTTCAAATAGGCCACACATTGTCATGCTTCCTTCATTTCTTCCTTTATATATCTTTTCTGAAGATTGGAGTACTCTCTTGTTTAAATCTCAAGTCAAAATACATGTCTGAGAAGCACCTGAAACAAAATTGTATGCTACTTTATTCAACCTAATTAGAATAAGCAATTATTTTAATGAGTTCTGTTTGGAGTTGATCTGTATTACATTCAGCGACGATATAAGATGCTGGGGATAAAACTTATTATAATTATTATCATTAGCAGAACATGTCCAGGTAAGTATAACACAAGCTCCACCAATACTCAGCCAATGAAGTGGGTGGAGTCTCACAGGAAACCACCCTTTACCTCTAAACTGTTGGCTATCTACAAATGGTAAGCAGGTCCATTGAAACAGACAGTAAGTAAAAATCTATTTATAATTGAATATGAAATGTATAACAATAGAGCTGTGTACTTGAATTGTGAGAAACACAGCTCTTTACCCAGGAAGAATAAGGAATTTTTTATAAATTATTTATATGAGTTTAGTTTGTTCTGCTAAATCTAAGTTGAGAGAGATTTGAAAAGGAGCCTTCAAATTAGGAGAGAACCCAAGAAAGGACAAAACTCTAAAGAATCATAATGTAGGAAAAATGGGAAGCATTTGATTCTTACTTGACAAATCCTGAGCAAACAATTCTGTTCTAACATCTGCTGATTTTTTTCTTTTCTTTTTCATTCTCTCTCTCTCCCTCTCTCTCTCTATCTCTATAGAGGTAGAGAGATATCAACATTTATTTATTTAGTTTTCTTGGATAGATTTCTCTGTTTCTGCCAGTACTAGAATTTGCTTTGTAGATCAGACTAGCCTTGAACTCTATAAACCATCTGCCTCTGCCTATGGAATGTGGTGATTTAAGGCATGTGTCACCATGTCAGCTTGGATGTATCTAATTTTCAATAGAGCCATAGTTTATTCACTTCTGAATATTTATAATTGGGTGACTAGTGAAGTGTAATAATAAAGAGAAATACACAAAATTGGGTTTGACTTTTAAATAGATCACTATAGAAATAGACCCAAAAAGATGAACATGGGATGTACTCACTCATAATTGGTTTTTAGCCATAAATATAGGACATTGAGCCTATAATTTGCGGTCCTAGAGAAGCTAAATAAGAAGGTGAACCCAAAGAAAAACATACAGTTATCCTCCTGGTTATTGGAAGTAGACAAGATTTCTGGGCAAAAAT
>NW_004949248.1:205664-214389 GCF_000317375.1 Microtus ochrogaster | reverse complement strand
TCTTAATTAAGGGAGCCATTTTAGGGTTGGCAAGAGCCTTGACTCTAGAGGGATTCCCAGGGGTCCAGAGAGATGTACCCAACTAGGTCCTTGGGCAGCTGAGGAAAGACAGCCTGAAATGGCCCGATCCTATAACCATACTAATGAATATCTTGTATATCACCGTAGAACCTTCATCTATGGATGGAGATAGAGACAGAGACCCACATTGGAGCAATGGACTAAGCTCCAGAGGTCCAAATGAGGAACAGAAGGAGGGAGAACATGAGCAAGGAAGTCAAGACCGCGAGGGGGGCACCCACCCACTGAGTCGGTGGGGCTGATCTATTGGGAGCTCACCAAGGCCAGCTGGACTGGGACTGAAAAAGCATGGGATAAAACTGGACTCTCTGAATATGGCAGACAATGAGGGCTGCTGAGAAGCCAAGGACAATGGCACTGAATTTTGACCCTACTGCATGTACTGGCTTTGTGGGAGCCTAACCATTTTGGATGCTCACCTTCCTAGACTTGGATGGAGCGGGGAGGACCTTGGACTTCCCACAGGGCAGGGAACCCTGACTGCTCTTCAGACTGGAGACAGAGGGGAAGGGAAGTGGGGTATGGGGAGTGGAGGGAGGGGGAGGGAAAAGGGAGGAGACGGGGAGGAGGCGGGGAGGAGGCGGAAATTTTTAGTAAAAATTTTTTAATAAAAAAAAAGAAAGAAAAGGAAGAAATACTAAAAAAAATAGATCACTATAACTTTCCAAAAAAATTGGGAAAAAAAGAAAGAAACAGTAAAATTTCTTAGTTACTATGTGGTATGAGAGGTCCTTCTGTCTATGTGTTGCTTTTATTGGTTAATGAATTGGCCTGTTGTTAGGGCAGAACTCAGGTAGGAGGGAAAACTGGACTGAATGTTGGGAGAAGGAAAGTGGTAAGAGAGACACCATGGAGCAACTGCTGGGGATAGAAGTGCTGAAAATTTTCTGGTAGGCCATGACCTCGTGGTAATACACAGATTAATAGAAATGGGTTAAATTAATATGAGTTAGTCAATAAGAAGCTAGAGCTAATGGGCCAAGCAATGATTTAATTAATACAGTTTTTTGTGATTATTTCAGGTCTAAGCTAGCTGGGCAGCCAGGACAAACAAGTGACCCTTTCTTCTATAACTGCTTTTTCCACTGCTGTGTGTGTGTTTGTGTGTGTGTGTGTGTGTGTGTGTGTGTGTGCGTGCGTGTGCACACGTGCACACACGTACAAGCATAAATGCCAAAAGAAACAAACTCAAGTTCTAAGATTTGGCAACAAATCTTTTACCAATTAAGATACCTTGTTGGCCCATTGATGGAAGCTTTATTCATAGTCAAGTGTTGATTTAAGAGAATGCTTTTGGAGACTCAAGGCATACCTAGTCAGCAAGGAAGGCCAGCTATTAAATGGAAGAAAGCAAGAAAGCTATTGGACAGATTCCTAACATATGAAAGTGGAACTGGAGGTAAAATTTTGTTTAGTGAGAAGGGAAAAGGTTGTTTGGTTTTTGAAATGTCAATTTTGGGATATTGGTAGAAATCCAGCTGGATATAACAAGTTTGAAGTGAGATTTACGAATCAGGAGTTTGGTTGAGTGAGCTTATCTCAAAATGGCATTTGTAAACAGGAAGGATATCTGTGGAAATGAACAAATACTAAACAGATATTTGCAATGGTCCTCTGTTTAAAATATTTACTTCAAAACAGAATAATTATGAACAAATAAAAGTTTAATATAAAAGTGTTGCATACATTTTAAAATATTTTTGATTCACTTCATTTTGAAGATAAGTCAAATATTTACCAGAGTTCTTAAAGAAAGAAAACAGACATTTTAGGAAAATATTTGGCCTGGTTGTTAACATTCACATTCGGTGGAGTTTAATACATCTTCATTTGGTTATATCTTGAGGTTGAAGTTTGTCTTATTAGATATTGTTGTCATGGCAACTGAAAATCTAGCCAATGGCAGACAGTCATGCTCAAGCTAAGTGGTTCCTGAGATGCTCATTATTAGTGGCATGTATCTTGAGTTAAATATTTAGTTCCAACTCAGATCTAAGAATGACAAATGAGAGAAGTATATGTTACCAATAAGCATTTCTTTCATTAAATACTATTCATCTCTAGAAATTATTAATGTTACTAATTTAGATTATTTAGATTTAGAATTTCAAAATGTTTTTTCTCATACCCTTAATGCCACCATAAAATGTCATTACCATCAGATTCAATATTTTTCTTAGATGATTGGCAGTCAATTTTTTATTCAGCCCCTGTAGTTATAACAGTAACTGATAAATCTTATTTTCAATATATTGCAATTATTTTAATGTATCATAAAGTATTATTTTACTTATATACATTTATTAAATTAGAGAATTGAATTTTAACAAAGTGATTTTTAGAAAAATGTAGTCAGTGAATAGTTTCTATAAAATCAGAGAAGTAAAACTGATTAAGGAATGAGACTAATGATAAATGTTATTTATACAAATTTTAAATACTTTAATTCTTATTTTCTTACTAATGTTATAAAAATTATATTTAAGGATTCAAACTGACTGTAATATATATAAATATAAATATATATATACACACTTTTCAATTGATATATATATGTATGCACTTATCAATTGAAAAGTAGAATATTTGAAACAAGGAGTAAATAATTGCTTGAAATGTCTGAAGTCAAAATGAGAATTGAGTAACTCCCTGGGTTGACAGCCTTTAGTTCTAGGTACAGCAGGAGAGCATGGTATCCTTACTGATATCATTGACTATGTCCAGGAAATCCAGACATAAAGCAAGAGAATCCATGAAATGTAGATGAATGTGTTTGGGGCCTGGGTCACTCTGTGAAGTGCTCTGAGTCCAAAGAAGTCTGAATACTGAATAATACTAAGAATGAATGAGTGATTAACGTTGTGATGTTTTCTATTTCCTCATTAATCAAGCAAGATTACTATTGACTTAATCATACTTTGAGACAGGCATAATATAACAGTTAAACATCAACAGGAGGAAGTCCTGTAGTCCTACTGGGTAAGAGTCACACATAATAACCAGTGAGGACATCAAAACCTCAAGTGTTTCTTTCAATCTTAATGAGAAAGTGTCAGCCCAGAAAACCACTGTAGCTGATCAGTCAGAACAAACAACAGTTGAAATGGTTATCTTGAATAAAGTACCAATGTCAGATCAGGGTAAATGCTGGAGGATCAGAGAAGTAAAGGAACCAGGCACAAGAAAGATCTTTTACTTCTACTGAATCATCAGACTGAATGGGGTATTCTGTCTCCACAAATCCTCAGACTAAATGTCAGGGTCTCCTGTCTCCTTATATTCCTCTTTCTGCCCAGGCATATCCCTTTCGGTCTCCTAGTGCTGATTAAAAGAATGTGACTCCCATATACTCACCTTAAAAGTGTGAGCCACCAACTTCTGGCTCTGTTTCTTTTTTAGACTGAATTAATCTCTGTAGCACAGGGTGGCCTTGAACTCACAGAGATCTGTCTGCCTCGGTCTTCCCTGTGCTTGGATTAAGTGTGTGTGCCACTACTTCCTGGCCTCTATGGCTAAATAGTGGCTAGCTCCCCACTCGGATCTTTTGGCAAGCTTTGTTTGTTAGATCACAAAACATCACCATAGCTATCCCATATCATAATGTTGTCCATGTACATGCTCAGTACTCCTCTGGTGGTTGGAGGCTGAAGGTTTTGAAGTTACTAGGAAGGAATAGTCTAAGCTACATCTCTCCATACACCCATCAGTAATAGGTTTTCCTCGACAGGAGGAGTTGCCTTGTTCTATGCCAGCCATGATGGTTTTTACTGTGACTAGTACCCCAGGTACATATGAACCACTCATGTTTGCTAAAACAATCTTGTCTCCAACTCCAGCTCAGTGTGATAATTAATCACCACAGAAATGGTAACTGTAAAATCCACCAGCGGCCGTGAATAGTTGCTCCACAAGTCTGTAGAGCAGCATGCCCTGGTCAGGCATAAGGAAAGCAGGAGGGTTTGGACAGTCACAATATCACATGCTCTCAGATCTCTAACGTGTTCTTTACAGTTTTCACCTCTCCTATTCTCTCCAGTCCTTCCCTTGGAGGGGTGAAAGTTAAAATATACACTTTCTATTTTTCCTTATAGGCACAAATATTACTGTGGTAGGAAAATCTGAGAATGGAAACAGAACTATTCATGTAAAAAAAAAAGAAGGTATTACACCCAGTAGAATATAAACTATGAAAAATATTTTTGGAATTAAGTGATAGTGTTACATATGTCAGTGTGAGATTGGAAAAGAATAGATATTGATTTTAACTGCTGAATGTAACAGGCATTTTCATAAAAAAAAGTGATGCATGCCATCTAAAGATAACTTTCTAAAGGTTTTATTATACTTATCAGTACACATGTTTCATATATGCTAGGATATAATTTACTCATAATTCATTGCTCCCATTAAATCTCCACCTAGTAAAAAATGGTCACATTGCATATGTAAATAAAAACATTGAAAATCTAAAATTGTTGCTAGACACATTTATCTACCAGTTGCTACCAAAAAACATAATTGAAATTGAAGTTTTGTTTATATTTTCTAAATATTTTTATTTGTTTATTTTTTACTGAAAATGTATTTTTATACACTATATGCATGTTTTTGTTATTTCTACCCCAACTCTTAGCCAACACTCTCCATCAGACCCACAGACTCAAATCCACATATTTTCTTGCTATCCCTCATTAGAAAATAAAAAGATATCTACTATTGATAAAATAATAATAATAATAATAATAATAGCCAAATGCTTTGTCTCTTCAGGTCCCACTGGACAAGTTTCTGTCCTGCCCACCAGTCCCTGCTGCTGCTTATAAATAACTACTCAGAGGCTTAATATTAATTATAATTGGTTGACCCAATCGTTCAGGTTTATTACTGGCTAGCTCTTACATTTAAGTTAACCCATTTTTATTAGTGTATATTTTACCCTGAGGCTAGTGGCTTATTACCTCACATCTTTGTTCTCTGGTAGCTACTGGCATCTTCCTTACTCTCCATTCTTTCTCCCTGTCTTTGCGTGAATTTCCCCCCCATGCATATTCTGATCTGCCATAAGCCAGAGTAGCTTTATTCACCAACCAATAAAAGTAATACATATTCACAGCCCATAGAAGGACAACCCACATCAAATAATAGTAATAGTAATAATAAAAATATGCACCTTAGTGGTAATAACAAACTGTAAATTGAGTAGGCAAAAGAGATCCCACAAGAGATGCATATATATATATATATATATATATGCAGACACACACATATACTTTGGATAGCACAGAAACTTCCAAATTCATAAAATTGAAAACTATAATATATAAGCAAAAGACCTAGAGTGTAAAGAAAAAAAATACTGATACAACATTCTGAAACCAAACCAAATAAATAAATAAATAAGGACAGCAAAATATCTAAAATAATAACTGAGCTCATTTTGTGTTGCCATCTACTTCATGATATCCTTAAGAATCGTTTGTATTCCGTGTGAGATTCCATTGGAGAAAACTAATTCTTCATTTTCCAGTAGTCATCAATTGGAGACAGACTCTCATTTAGTGATGTGGGCTTATGACTACATCTTCTTTCAGGCTGGGACCCCATCAGGTACATACCCATTCAGGTTATGTGCAAGCTACACAGTTTCTGTGAGTCCATATGTTCATCAGTCCTGTTGTGTTTAGAAGGCCTTGTTCCTTGTTTCCCTCCAGTAGCAATGACCAATGACCTCTTCTTTTGTAGGGTTTTTTGAGCCATGGGGAGAAAGAATTAATGGATATATCTCATTAAATACTGAATGTTTCAAGAACCTTTATGCTCCATTCTTGGTAAAATTATGTTTCTCTATATTTATCCACAATATTTGTATTCTATCCACAGCAAGAGGAAGCTTCTCTGATAATGGTTGAGGAAAAATTGTCTTAGGAGCAATAGAAAGTTCTTAGGAGTCATTTTGTTGCACATTCCTTTAGCAGAACAGTAGAACATTAATACTTGGTTTTCCTGAAGATACTTTACCTATTGAGTTTCAAGTTCTTTATAAGCAGCATCAGGAATGGGTTCCATTCCATTGAGTTGGCCTCATATTCAACCAGAAATTGGTTGCTTAGTCCCTAAACAATCTAGATTATTTGTGTTCACCAAAAACTGACAGCAAGGCTCTCTTACTAAAGGTAACACCTACACAGTACATTGGACATGAAGAAGTTAAATCAATGCCTGCCTATGGCTTTCACCCCTACTGACTCCTGTTCTTGGTACTTGAGGATACTGTGTGCTGCCAGAGGAGATGGTAAACACACCAGCCCATATACAAATGCTTCAAGATGCATTGATGACCTGCATTGAAGTAACGTGTTTCTTAAGGCATTGTTAAACACATATTTCCGATTTTATCATCTCAGCTTTTCATTGTATTGAAGTTTTTTTTAATCAGTTTTTAGGGATTTAAGAACTTGTGTTGTTTTCAAGTACATTGGCCTGTGTAATGGTTAATATTATTTGTCAAGTTTATTGTTCCTGAATGTTCCTTTTTTTGTCTAGATATTGTGGAACACGTGTTTTACATGTGATAAACATTTATGTTCAATATAGATTTTAAATAAATGAAATTACTTTCCACAATGTGGTATACAACAAAATCTTTCCAAAGTCTAAACAGAAAAGAACAAGGTCCCTGATAAAGAGGACTCCTGCTCCACCTGGAGCCTTAAAATACTATGTCTTTCAGTTGATGAATGGGTAAAGGAAACAGCACGTTTACACAATGGAATATTACATAGTTGTTAAAAACAAAGTGAAAACATTAACAGGTGACTGGATGGAGTTAAGAAAAAAAACCATCCTGAGTGAAGTAACTCAGATCCAGAAAGAACAATAAGTTAAATATTATCTTATATGTGAAATTTATATATTAGGTCTTCAATAAGCAAGCTACAACCCATAGAACCACAGTGGTTAAGTATAAAGTAAGGAACTGGGAAAAGGAATGGATCTCAAGAGGAGGAGGGGATAAAATAGATAGTTCTGGATGCTTGGCGTTTGGGGTTTGGAGGCAGGGACTGAAACAGGTAGTTCAAGGAAAAGGGATGGAGAGTTAAGGAGGGCATTCTATGAGCAATAACTAAAACTAAGGGCTATTTGAGGGATTTTAGGAAAATCTGAAACACTGCAAGATTTTAAAAATGTATGCACATACGAAAGAAATCTAAATGGAATAACAAAATAATGTGGGAGACAAAACTACAACAAGACATCTCTCATGAATCAAAACCTCTAGTTCCAGGAATGGGTTATCTCTAATGAAATGGTTGGTCAAAGGAGCCCAATAAGAACTCCCAAGCAACCCAGACTATTGTCAAGGTTATTGGATGATCTCTATAAACTGATTGTAAGGCCATATTGTTGAAGACACCACCTAAAAAACTCATTGAACATGGAGAAGTCAAGGTGGTGCCCACCAGGAGCCTTCACTCTTACCAACCAGTACTAGTTCATAGTACCGATAGGCACTCTGTAGACAGGAGAGGAGAAGGTAAACCAAATGCTGCCACAAAACCTTCCATTTGAGAGGGTGAATACATGCCTGCAAGCTACGCTGGTGCAAAGGTGGCACCAGATTTGTGAGAGGAAACCACTACTACCTGGTTGAATTGCAGGCTTACTGAATGAGATAGAACCTATGCCCTATATGATGCTGCTTGGGTC
Organism: Microtus ochrogaster; assembly: GCF_000317375.1. Classification (NCBI taxonomy): domain Eukaryota; kingdom Metazoa; phylum Chordata; class Mammalia; order Rodentia; family Cricetidae; genus Microtus; species Microtus ochrogaster. The sequence goes on along the minus strand of NW_004949248.1, from coordinate 206,601 downwards.
GCCAAGAAGCAGAGACTAATAGCCCAAGAATCTACAATAAAATCAAATACTACTGTTTTGCTAAAGGAATGTAGCAACAAAATGACTCTTATTAACATTCTGCTGTGTTCATAGTTAAGTGTCAAGTGTCTTGCATCAAAGAATCTTCATCCGGCAGTAGATGGAATAAATACAAAAACCCACATTTGGAAAAGGTTCAGACAATAAGGAACTTCGGAATCGTCAGTCCCAAATGGGATGTATATCCATCAAATTCCCACTCCTTAACTTCAGGAGGCAAGGTACTCTTCTGAAAAGGAGGCAGCAATATTGTGGGAAATAGTGAAAATTTAGGACACTATGGAAGTCAAGGTTTATAGACATAGCAGGATGGATGCAACAATTAAATAACAGGGATTGTAACCGCATGCACAGGACCTGCTCAGGTCTGAGCTAGATGGGGTCCCAGGGTTGAGAGGTAAGTGATCACAAACCATCACCGCTAAACCAGAAGCTACCCCTAATTGATAACTACTCACAAAGGAAAAGATAATTTTCATCAATGAAATCTCACTGGGTATGCAAACCACATCAAAGGCAAAACTCATGCCCAGAAGCAGATAGCCAACACAAAGCACCCCAATGGTGTTTTGGTGGGCTGTTTGTCTCATAATGCTTTGTCTAATAATTTAATTTTACTCTGAATGTCTTTTAATTATGTATTATGCTTTTAGTTTTATATTATGGTTTTTGATTTTGTGTTTTTATAGGATCTCCCCTCTCTCCTTCTCTCTCTCTGTGTATGCCTCTGTCTGTATGTCTTTTATTGTATTTTACCATTTCCATGAATATTTTGTCCTATTCTACTTTGTTTTTATTTTATCTTGTTTTTGAGACCAGGTTGTTTTCTAATGAGAGAGAGAGAGAGAGAGAGAGAGAGAGAGAGAGAGAGAGAGAG
>NW_004949248.1:204309-205184 GCF_000317375.1 Microtus ochrogaster | reverse complement strand
TCCTTCAAAGTTATGCATTTGATTCACTGATATCTGTGTGACCTCAATGACATTAGATCCATACCTTGCTATGAATAAAGTAAGTTTTCTTTCTGTCCACATTATAGTGTAAATTATTTAATATTTATTCCCTCCAAAAATCAATTAAATCCAACATATGTAGTATTATCAACAATGAACATATTTTAATGAACTCCATCTACTGGCTCTTCTGCAAACACAGGCAAAATCCAAAGCTCTACATCATGTGCCACTTGATAGGTGGACACTATGGAAAATCATAATTGTGCATGCATTTCAGCCTCACAAACAGAAAATTGTAATTATATTTGAAATATGTGTATTCAAGAAGTCTAGAAACTACAATTTACTTAGAGAAAAGGTCTAGCTATCCACTCATGAAAATACATATAAAGTAAACATTTAAAAATAATTAATTGATGAATTAATTGTGTCTCTCTGTATGTGATTCTACATTCATAGAGGTCAGAAGGAAACATGCTAGTGTCAGTCCTGGGGATCCAATTTATATCACTGAGCTTAGCAGCAGGTATCTTCATCTCCTGGAATATCAAGACTGTCCATGAATCAGGTAATTTAGATAAAGAAGAGAGACAAGAATTATAGATGAAATAGCAGAAATGTTAGCATGTGTATTGTATAAGTCACAAAGGAGAATACAGTTAAGAAAAATAATTATTTCATTCATCTTTAATTAAAGAAATTTGGTACTGAAAAGCCACAAAATGTACCATAATGATGAAGTATCAGACAGTTTTTTAATAAGGAAAAGAACAAGAATATAACAACCCAGCAAGTTTTTCAGAAAAGCTAAGATTTCAAACAAAGATCAATTTTATGACTCTCAAAAATTA
>NW_004949248.1:203229-204209 GCF_000317375.1 Microtus ochrogaster | reverse complement strand
TTCAAACAAAGATCAATTTTATGACTCTCAAAAATTATAGATAACTGACGAAGGACTAGATATTGAATAATATCAGACTTTTTAACAGCATTCACAAAGGAAAATGTTAATAAAACAACCTTTTCAAATTTATAAGTATGAATATTTCATGAAAATTTATAGTTTCAGTATCTATCATATAAATGGAGAATAAATGCATGTTATTTCAATCTGCCTTAACTGCTTGTTGAGAAACAGGGGGAATTTGGTGCTCTTGCACATGGGAAGCATGCGAGAGTCTACTCAGCATGATTGCACTCACCGAAGAAATGCATAGTCAATGTGATGGGAAAGCTATAATGTGCATGCCTATGTTATCACCTGTTTTAAGGCTAAGGAAGGTTGATCAACAGTTTCATGGATATTTGGGGTCACATAGTGAATCTGAGATCAACCTGACTACACAGAGAAACAGTTTTTTAAAAAAAGAGGGAAGGCAGAAAAAAAAATGACAGAAATAAAGTAATAGAAAAATGAAGAAATAATTGTTTACCAAAACATAGAAGCAGAATATGTTCATATTTATATATGATACATTAGGAAAAGATGAAATACCAGCCATAAAATGATGACAGGGCAAGAATAATTTTCATTTTGGCAGAGATTTCCAAAAACATTCATGTATTTTAAAAAGTAAGGATATGAAATTTATCCAGAAAGAAACAGATGGAAAACTTTATAAACGATCTAATGATACAACAGAGTTATTTTACTAACAATGTCTTGTTTGAATAATAATATAGCAAAAATATCTTAAAAATTCAAAATATCTTCTTCCAAAAAAGGAAATCTTAGGTGGCAAAAAATTACTAAAAATAGTGAAACAAGAAATAAACAAAGATGCTATCAATTGATAAAAGGAAAAACAGATTGTGGTCTATGTGCCATGTGTGATGCAAAGGGCACTGAAAGAATATAAAACCTAGGCGGGCGGTGGTGGC
>NW_004949248.1:173221-203129 GCF_000317375.1 Microtus ochrogaster | reverse complement strand
GAGACCAGCCTGGTGTACAAAAGCTAGTTCCAGGACAGGCTCCAAAGCTGCAAAGAAACCCTGTCTCAAAAAACAAAACAAAACCAAGAAACAAACAAAAATATAAAACCTTTATATGAATATGTTTTCAGAATTCTCTGCCTTTAGCTTGAAATATAAAAAAAATACAATGAAGTATTGACAATACTCAAGTATAAGTTCTAGAAACTCAAGAATTATTTATTGGATTATTTTTTGAAATGAACCTTTTCAAAGTAGCATCAAAACAAACAATCATTTATAAGTCAAAAGAGTTTTGTCTCTTTATCTTGAGTTGTGTTGTATAATATTACTGATAGTATAATAAAATTGCATTGATATATATCTCCAAAGTAAATATGGATTAAAATTATTAAACTGCAGCTCTAATTGGAATAACAAAAAACAAACTAAAGGTATATAATGAACAAATAAAAACGACAAACCATGATCAAAACTAAATTTATTTATTTATTATTTATTTTACGTATGTGTACTCACATACACATGGTGTGTTATGCAAGTGGAGTTTACAGGACAACAGTCAGTAGTTGGGATTAGATTTTTGTCTGTTTATTGTGGCTGTGGGATCTCTGTTTTGCTATGGTGCTGTCCCCTTTAAGCCACTGACTTGCTGAATTTCTTCATCCTCTGTGTCCCATCACTCTCCAACGTGTAGAATTTAGAAATAACCTGTTATTTTATTTTGACCCTGGGAGTCAAACTCAGGTTTTCAGGCCTGTATGGGAATGCTTTTAACTACTTAGACACATTTCTACACTCAAATCTGATACTTTGAAGAAATTTTGAGAAAAAAGCAAGTTAAGAGATGATTAATATACTACTTTATTATTGATACCTGTGCTTCTACATATTTTATTTATGTATTGCATCTAGAATAAGAATTTTTGAATAAGGGGTTTTGAAAAATTCCTTGCTAGAGAGATGCATAATTCAGAGTTTATGTTCATTTGGCAAGTGGAGTTATTGAAGCATGATAAAGCTTTGTTGGAAGGCCCTGCTCTTGAGGTTGTAGTTCACCAGGTATGACTAAGCTCAGGAGACTCCAAAACGTAAGACTCCCCTCCACCTGCAGAGACTGTTGTACTTATGCTATGGGTAACAATAAAGCACACAAGTTGTTCATTAGATATTCAATAGCATGTAACACCCATAAAAAAATCAGTAAGTGAATTACATATGAGCTTTGCTTAAATGTAAGGCTTAGATTTGTTTAAAGTTTCATCTTTGTGAACATGAATATGAAATATTTTTGAAAAATTGCTTTAAAGATATGAGAAGTACAAGAGCATTTGAGACCAGAGACTGAATAGATTTTGTGAAAAATATCTACTCTGAAATGATAAATTCTCTGTTTAGATACTCAGTAGATAAACTAGGATATTGATTTTTAGGAAGAAATAGTAAATATCTGCCTCAAACTAATCCTCACATTCTCTTCTCAAGGGACTTTTGCAACATCTGTGTGCTGTCACTGGACAGCAATGAAAGGCATGTTCATTGTAGAAGACATGTTCTACACTGGTTGCAGATATAGACACACATTGTTCTCTCTTTGGAACTTCTTTCCAATTTATTGTCTCATTAGCAGAAATACAGGATGTGTATGTTTCTACCTGAAAAGCTACATTTTCTTCCAATTTTATTGTTAGGTTTTAATAAAAGAAAAAGAGAGAGAGAAAACTGTTCAAAACAAAGGGTAAAGGGACCGAAAGAATAACAGAAAGGATATAGCTGCTGGTTAATTTAAAAGGTTTTAAAAATCATTTTGAGTCTATTTTTTTCTCTTCGCTTAACCACAGTACATAATGCCAGTACTCAGAATTAATGTACATCCCAGACATTACAATGGTATTCACTGTAGCTTAGCAACAGCTAACCCACCTTCCTCAGCTTGTGGATTTCCATCGCTGGACCTGGGAGGCCTCAGAAAATTCAATTTACTCTAAATTTCTTATGTTAGCAGTTAAATGTTAAGCTCTTGTTTACAGAAAGCTTTGTGAATTGCCAGTTTGATTTTAGCATGCTCTGTTCTGCACAGACAGAAATGGAAGCCATTTCCTTTAGCAAGGAGGGAGATGACTTAAAATCAGTTCTTCCTCCCTGCTCTCTCCTGTCCACACACGTTCTCCTCTTAAGTCAAGATGGCTTCCAAATAAAAGGAGAAATCTGTTATCCAAAATATTTACACTAGAAATTTAAAATTCAAAATCTACTTGCAATAAGTATGGGAATAATCACAGTGAAAGTATATTACAGGAATATAAAAAATAGCTAAGTTTTAGAATTTGAGGTTAAGAGGTTTACCACTTGCTTCTTGATGTCTAGTAAGACTTAGTTTCTCTTATATTCTGATTTTATGGATAATTCTTACAAGATTTGCAAGACTTTCAATTGTTGTTTAACAAGTAAGTGGATTTTTAAAAACCTTATTAAACATGTATTAGAATATTTCCAACACAAATGTTTAGATGTATGCAAAAACAAATAAGAAGAGAACATAGTGCAAAATTAATAAAATTCTTTAAATTGAGAATATTTCAAAAACAGACTGTGCACTTTGCCCTGTAATATTCTAGAACAGCACTGATGGGTGATGCTGAATGGAGGTATCATTCTTTATTTTCCCATTTATTTATTTTTAATTAAAACTTTCCACCTCCTTCCATTTCCCTCCTCCTCCCTCTCTATCCTATAGCCATACTGATGAATATCTTGCATATCACCATAGAACCTTCATCTGGCGATGGATGAAGCTAAAGACAGAGACCCACATTGGAGCACTGGACTGAGCTCCCAAGGTCCAAATGAGGAGCTGAAGGAGAGAGAACATGAGCAAGGAAGTCATGACCACGAGGGGTGCGCCCACCCACTGAGATAGTGGGGCTGATCTAATGGGAGCTCACCAAGGCCAGCTAGATGATGGAGCATGTGATCAAACCGGACTCTCTGAACGTGGCAGACAAGGAGGGCTGACTGAGAAGCCAAGGACAATGGCACTGGGTTTTGATCCTACTACTTGTACTGGCTTTGTGGGAGCCTAGTCTGTTTGGATGCCCACATTCCTAGACCTGGATTGAGGGGGGAGGACCTTGGACTTCCCACAAGGCAGGGAACCCTGACTGCTCTTTGGACTGGAGGAATCACGCTTTAGGGCATGCTTTCTCCTCTAACAGTGCTCATGAGAGACAATGAAGGCAGTTTACAGTTTACACATGGATACTGAACAGTGTTATCGTCCGGCATTACCAAAGAATTGTGTAATCCTCACTGAAACCTAAATTTGTTTGTGTATTAATTATATATTATATATGTATATGTTATACACACATATATAATATGTCACAACTCTAGTCAAACAAATGGATGTCAAGTTAGAGCAGTAAAAAGAGTGTGGTTAGAGTGAGTGTGGCTGGGAAGGACTGCAGAGAGGAAAGGTTAAGGACACATTTACTTTAGGGAATTCTGGCATAAGCAAAATTCATGTAGATACTTAACTTTATCAATTCAAAATTTAGGGGCCTCTTTGAGATACATGTGTATCTGACCCGTCCAGCAGGTCCAGTTATTCCAGGGTCTTTAAGAGGCATTACCTGAAAGAATCATGGGTGGGAGAGAGAAACGAGACCAAGCAAGATTGTGTTGTCAAGGTCTCAGTTTATTAGCGTAATGGTTGCGGCTTATATAGCCCTTGAATGAGGAATTTGGCTTGGGGTGGGGGTAGGAGTAAGAAGGAACTTTGCTGGGGTAGCAAAGGTCACCAGTCAGCACACCTGGTGTAAGCAGAAACATTCTTTATTGTGGCTCAGTTAACAAACAGCTCTCAAGGTAGTTGGGATGTGGGGGCTCTCTGCAAACATCCTTAGGACAATGGTCCCTGCTATCAAGATAGTTGGGATGTGAGGCAGGTTCCATTAGCAAACAGCTCTCAAGGTAGTGGGACTTTCTGCAAACATCCTTAGGACAATGGTCCCTGCTATCATGTTTAGGACAATGGTCCCTGACATGTATCAATGGATATAAGTTTGTTTATGTGTACATAGCATATGTGAGTTATAATTGTAATCATTTTACATTCTTTTTAATAAATACTATTATCTAATTTATGGAATTTATTTATTGATTTTAAAGAACATCCTTTTATTTTACTTATGTTGTTTGAAGAATTATATTATAAACCTTAAGGTACAATAATCTAGCTCAGGTTGGTTATAACGTATCTAAAGAGCTTCAGAAACTATGTTTCCTACAGAACACTTCCTTCCTTTCTGTTTTTATGCAATTGTGTTCATGTCCCTATGTATCAAAGTCAATTGATAACTCCTTAGATATTAAATTCCTAACAGCATTTTACTATAATTATTATTTAACACACATTTGTGGTTTCTAAGGACATTGAGAAAAGAAAGGACATTGCAGATATGAAGTAATCCATTTCATTATACTAGTTCTATTAACTTTCTTCTCTAAACTTATGTTTACTATCTGGTCTCAATTCCTTATTTCAAAACAGCATTGCTTACACTTAGCTTCTAGGTGTTGTTATAATCAAATACATTATATTTCTGAATTAAATAGGACAAAATATAATTACACACATTATTTTATAAACTGGCATTTTAACAGGTTAAGAAAAGAAAAAGTATGCAAATACAGCTTTTTCATAATTTCCTATATAATTACCCATACTGGCACTCTGTTTCTTCTGTGTGCTTGAATTATTGTTGGTATTCTTTTTTTAAATAATTATTTATTTATTATGTATACAATATTCTGTGTGTATGCCTGCAGGCCAGAAGAGGGCACCAGATCTCTTTACAGATGGTTGTGAGCCACCATGTGGTTGCTGGGAATTGAACTCAGGACCTTTGGAAGAGCAAGCAATGCTCTTAACCACTGAGCCATCTCTCCAGGCCCCTATTGTTGGTATTCTTGCAACAAATCCTATCAGTGTTCAGGTAACAAATAATAAATATTAATGAATGTATAAAATCTGGTTTTCTAGAATATAGAATTTCTTAGTTAAGATATTTGCTTTAAGGTGTTCTTTTACACAAAGCAGTCTGACTTTCTTTTTTCACCAGTATAACGTTGTTACTGATTATTTGAGAATTTCACATCTTGCACTCCAATCACACTCATTACCCATTTCTCCTGCCTTTGCCAACCTACCCTTGCCAACTCCCTATGAAAAAAAAATGAAGAAAAATGCATCCAATTTCTTTAGTCCATATACTCACTGGAGCATAGTCAAACTCCTAGTGTTCATTCTCATAAAGAGAATGGTGTCCTTCCCCACCCTCACCCTAGCAGAAAGCAATCTATTGTGAAGAGCTACACTTCAGCATCTTTCTCACAGTTTTTAAGTGTTCTCAGTGGATATTGGCCTGTATAGGAATGCAAGTAGATCTGTATTTATTGCCCTGAACAAAACTCAAGACCAAATGGATCAAAGACCTCAAATAAAGCCAGCTGTACTGAAGCTGCTCTGATAGCTGAGAAAGTGGAAAACATTCTCAAACTCACTGGCAAAGGAGACTACTTTGTGAATATAACACCAATAGCACAGGCACTAAGATTAATGGTTAATAAATGGTACCTTATGAAACTGAAGTTTTTTTTTATAAGGCAAAAGACACCATAATTCAGAGAAAGCAGTAGCCCACAGAATAAGAAAATGTTTTTGTCAGCATCACATCTCACAGAAGACTAATATTTGGATATAAATATATAAATAACTCTAGAAACTAGATATCAAAAACCCAAACAATCTCATTTAAAATTGAGTACACATATTAACAGAGAATTCTCAATAAAGAAAGCTGAAATGGCTGAGATGCACTTAAAGAAATGTTTAACATCCTTAGACATATGAGAAATGTAAATCAAAACTATTTGAGACTCCATCTTATTGTTCATAACACGAATGACAGTTCATGCTTTAAAATATGTGGGATAAGGAGAAAAGTCTTGTTGTTGATGGGAGTACAAATTTGTAAAGCCACTAGGGACATCAATGTGGTCATTCCTTAGGAATTTGGGAACTGATACACCTCAAGATCCAGCTGTTTTTGAACAAATACCCAAAAGATAGTTCTACCAGAAGGACACTTGCTCAATCATGCTTATTGTCGCTTAATTCATAAGAGCCAGCAACTGAGAGCAACCTGATATTTCTCAACAGAATAATGAAAAATTATTTGTGGTAATTAACTCAATGAATTGTTACTCATGATTTATAGGCATATTGATGGAAATAGAAGAAATTCCCCTGAGTAAGGCAACCCAGAACCATTAATATAAATATGGTATGTATTCACCTATATGTATATATTAGTCATTAAATAAATGAGAGCCAACCTGCAGTCCAAATACCCAGGTAGGTTAAGGGTAGAGGAAGGAACTAGGGAGACGCATGGACTTTCCTTGGTAGGAAACATAAGATAGATTATGGATGGGCTTTGGGGACGAGGAAGGAATGGAGAATGCATTGGGGAATTGGAGGGAAGATAGTGGAGGGAAAGAATGTGGAAAGAGAAAACAGGAATTGAAAGGGATTAGAATGGATTATATGGAAAGCTAGTGTAGTGGGAACTTCCTAAAATATTTGAAGGTGATCCTAAGGAGGTCTTCTAAGGATGGGCCATCGAGAGTCCCAACTGCTCATCTCTTTTGCCTAATTAGACTTCCAGTAATAGTCATGGGTTGCATTTAATTGGGTTGTAGGCCAACAATGCCTTATGGAAATTTTCAAACATCCCAGCCTGTTGCAAAGACCATGAATTACTCTCCATAAAGTGACAGCAAAGTCCCATTGCCAGGAAAAACCCAAACAACTCACTGAACATGGGGAAGTCAGAGGGTGCCTACATAGGGCATTCTCCCCTACTTCTAATGCCTTTGATGAAGGAAGATACTCTGGAGGCTTCCAAAAGAGAAACATAAACACCAACCTGTCCACAATTAATTTGGCCTACAATCTTTCCTACCTGTAAGTTATATGCTAGAGCAACAAAACATAGAACTTGTGAGAGTAGCAAATGAATGACTGATTTGACGTAAGGCCCACTTCTTAAATTGAGTGTGGAACTCATACTCGACACTGCTTGTGTGGACAAGAATCAGAGTCTAGATAGCCCAAAGATTTAGGTTAAAGACAAACATTACCAGTCTAAAAATGTAATCAGTAAAATGACTCCTAATGCTCTTCTTCTGTAGATGTAGATCAGTCATTGTTAGAGAAGCTTCCTTCTGCAGCAGACGGAAACAGGTACAGAGTTCCACAACCAAACATTACACACAGAGGGAGTCTTTGGAACTCTCAGCTCTAATTAGGGTATCTCCATCAAATTCTTCCCTTAAAAGCTCAGGGAACCTTGTCCAGCCCCAATGTGAGGCCTTATACTTTACTTTATTGTATTTTACTGTGTCATGTTTGATTATTATCTCTTAGAAGCCTGTTATTTTCTAAAGACTGACAGAAGGGAAGTGGATCCTAAGGTAAGAGGAAGGAGGGAGGAATTGGGAAGAGTAGCAAAGCAAAAACATCAAAAACTAAAGTAAAATGAAACCTAAAGTTAGGAGTATGTTATTTTCTTTTCATTATTAGTTGAACTGAATTTTTCTTATAGAACAGGGATGTTGTGTGGTTATTGAAAGAAACAACAACAGCAGCAAATTGTACTGTCTCTGGCTCATGTCATTGTCCAGTAAGTATCTGCTACAGTCAAACGTAAGGGAGAATGAAACCTGGTAGTGTTTATTGCACTCTCTCACAGACTTCTCAGGTGAAGTCAGTCTATCAAGCAGTGCCTGTGTGGAGATTGAAAAGCAAATAAACCATGAGTGACATTTTCTGAGTTTGGGTAAGATATAGTTCAATTGAAATATTTATTAACCTTCCAAACATAAATTTCATGAGTGTACAGTTAGACATCCTAGTTTTCCATTAAGGAAAGATGATTTTCTTCATGCTTTAGTTAAGTAGAGAAGCAATTCAATATTTAATTGAATATAGAGAATATTGACGAGACCACTGAAAAAGAGAATGTACAAATTAAAGTTAAAAGTCATGATCTTTGCAACACGTTGAGAAGAGAAGAGGCACTCTGAATACTATGATTGCAAGAGTGACCATGGTATGAGAAAAAAAAACAAGTGGGCATGAAATATAAAAGGACTTAGCTAAATATAATATTTCTTAGGAAGAAACAAATGAATGAAACAACAACCAAACAAACATAAAACATTAATGAAACATCTATTGAAAGTGCTTTTAGCATAACAATAGAGCAATCAAAATGATATAAAAGGTTTAAAGGCAGCCAGAAAGTGAATAAAGAAAATGATAATAGAAGATAAGTTTTTTTACAAAAAAAAAATTTATATCCTAATAGGAATAAAAAATGTGGGTGGCTACAATTTTATGCTTTTCCATAAAATATTTTAATGTGGTTTTAAAAATAAAATGTTTCTATGCCCATTGCAAGAATAAAGAAAGAAAATTATAATGAAGGGGACGGGAGAAAATATTTATATTACATTGAATAGATTGTGGAGCTTGTGAACATAATATCAAGATAAAACAAAGTTTGTGAGCTCAGAGGCAGGTATGCATGTAGAGTTAGCAACAGAACAGTGTGCAGACTTTGATAGTTTTTTTTTTTCCTGACACAAGGTTTCTCTGCAGCTTTGGGGCCTCTCCTGAAACTAGCTCTTATAGACCAGGCTGTCCTTGAAAACACAGAGATCTGCCTGCCTCCACCTCTGGAGTGCTGGGATTAAAGGAGTGCAGCACCATTGTCTGGTGACTTTGATAGTTTAATCTTCTCAGAAAAATGAGTGGAATTCAGACGATCCAAAGTGTAAGGGAACTATACAACAGTGTATATGACAATGTGTGGGATATATATATACCTAGAAATTTGAAAAGAAGTTGGGATCATGCAATTAGAGCATTTTAGAAAACCACATTTTCTCTGTGGAGGCTCAGTGTGTCATGATATGTTGATCTCTTGGTACTTTGTCCCAACTGTCACTCTAGGGGGTCACATACAATGAGCACACTCTTAATATGCACCTGAATTGAGCACACCAGGAGTTCTATTTAGATATCTCATGAAAAATGTGTCTAGTTTTAGGATCTCATGTTTTTGCTCAATAACCACATTCTTCCTTCAGTCCATGAGTCTCTTCTCACAGTGATGACCTGGTCACAACACGCTTTGTTTCTATTTTGTGTCTAGTTTTAGGATCTCATGTTTTTGCTCAATAACCACATTTTTCCTTCAATCCACGAGTCTCCACTCACAGTGATATCCTGTTCACAATGCACTTTCATTCCATTTTCTGTGCACAGCTTTATATATTTTTCTACTTTTATCATGATTTCCTTTGAAAATTAAACCTTTTAAAAAATCTGCACAATTGTTTTGAACTACCTCATTATTTAAGAAAATATTCTGGATATGAACATCTAATGTGTGTGTGTGTGAGTTGTGGGCATGTTTGCCTCAGTGTACTTCTAGAGCTTAGATGACAAATTCATGGAGTCACTTCTCCCCATTCACCTTTACACAGATTCTGAGGATCAAGCTCAGACTGACAAGCATGCACAGCCTTTGAATATCTTGTCACGTCAATAAGGAGAATTTTTATGTTCTATAAAATAATCCCCAATAACAGACTGTTGTAAAGGAATTTTTAGCACACCAATCTCCTCACAAAATGAATAGCTCAGGTTCTTTTATTTTACTATTACAATATTTGGATTATCAATGGGAATTTTAGAGAACAGGCATTAATTGAAAAGACAATTGATGTTAGTGAGTGGTACATACACAGGTTACCAATTCAAAATGTGTGTTCGTGTATGTGTATGCTAAAGAAAGGAAAAGTAATCATTCCTAAGAGTATTCACATATTCCAAGGTAGCATGTTATTTTAAACAACCTTGTTAACTAATGCATTATAGGAGCTGAGAAGATGCTGATGCTCCCCTCATCACAAAGATGTTCTGAGAGGAATATTTTTTATCATGGTAGTGTTACAAAGGTATGCCATGTTGAATAGTTCTATCACAGTTTGGATGACCATGAAGGCAGCATCTAAAGAAACCTGTGCGTATCTGTCAAAAAAGTCCCACTGTCAAAGTTGGAATCTGATGATAAATATTAAAGTTTCAATAAAATGGTTTCTTTATTATTTTATATGATGTGTAGTTTTTTAATATGTATGTGTAAGTAAATTAAATATTGTGATTAGACTTTTGAATATTTAATATGAAGCCTGAGAATACATATTTAATTTCCTTCTGGGAATGTGGGAAATTACTTTATAGTCATGTTTATTGTATCTGTCAGCACATATATTAAACAGATGAGAAGTTCTCAGTAATGACATATATATGCCAATTGAAGATCCAGTGCCATGATATGTTGAAAGAATTGCAACCTTGATTTTTCCCATCTCAAAAATTTAACCCTACCAGGTTTACTCAATTTACTAAAATTATTTCAGTTTGTTTTCTCTTCACATTTATGCTACAGCTCAAGCTTAAGTCATAACCTTACAGAGTGAGACTTAAGCCCATTGTTTTTAAATCAATCATCCATATTTCCAGTTGCTTACTAATAGCATCTTTTTATTAGTCATGAAATACAGATATCTTTAAATGCTGTGCTTCATCTAGAATTTAAAATTCTTTAGGATCATGAAATTGTGGTGGTCATTGTTGCTGTATAATAAATCAATCATTATATTTAAGGTGCAATGATCAGTCATATGGAAACCACCACATGGATCAAGCTGACCAATAAAAAGACAAACAGAAAGAAATTACGCCCAGTAAAAGCATTTTAAAACATTCACTCATTCAGAATCCCTAGCTTGGTTTAAATCCTTGCAATTTAAGCTGTTGACAGTGACTGCTCATGTGTTTCCTAGTAGCCCAGGCCCAAAATATTCACACAGAAACTGTATTAATTAAAACACTGCTGGGCCTACTTATTAGCTAACTTTTACATCTTACATTAACCCATTTTTATTATTTTTTTTTTTTTATTTTACTACAGAGCTCATGGTTTGCCGGTAAGGTTTTCAAGCATTTGTCTCTTTCTTCAGCAACATGTCATCTCTCTGACTCCACTTTCTCTTCCCCTCTATCGGCTTGGAATTCCCACTTTATTCTGCTCTGCTGTAGGCCAAAACAGCTCTATTCATTAACAAATAAAAGCAACACATAAACAGAAGGGCTTCCCATACTACTAAGCCAATGAAACTTCTTTAGCATTTAGGCTATTTCAATTCTATTTTCATTTATATTCAATTCCATTCAAATGCCTTAATAGTAAATGTTTTGTACTCATCTTTGAATACAGTCATTGTCATTTTTCCTTTCCATTGTAAAGGTTATTTTCCCTGGTTTTCATTATCTTATATCCAGGACACTTCTCAAGTAAGTCTATATATACATATATATCTTTTAAAAAAAATGTATTATTTTCTGTGACCTTTTCAAACTTATGTACAATGTAGCAGGATTGTATTTTCTCTATGTCTCTGGTATGTTAGAGCCTTCAAACATGTTCCTTTTCACTTTCATGTCCTCTTCTTTCTTTTTTTCCATTTTTGGTAACCCAGTGAGTCTGATTAGTTCTGATACCATGTGTATCAGTGTGAGACAATCCAGGGAAGCATGAGAAGCTTCCTACTGGCAATAATCCCCAAATATCAACAACTTCTTCTACCCTGGAACCCAACAATAGTTAATGGCCTTTCAGAGAGCATCATGAGCCCCTTGCCACCCATGCTCATAGAAGTTATTGTCTCTACTCTGTCCTGAAGCTGCTACAAATATTTCATATAGTGAAAATTAATCTTATTGAGACTTGCTCCTATTCACTGGATAAATTTTAAGACATTTCCTCTACCATCTAACACTTCCAAGTGATTCATAACCCACAATCTATACCAGAATTTTTTCCAACTAGCTTTCTAATAAACAAATATCTTTTAATCTGCATTAATTCAGCTTTAATATCAATTTCATATTTTCATTAAATTGTAGTTCCTGTGTAGACAAAGTTATTTCCCGGCTTTTTTTGTCTTGTTTTCTTTTCTTTCACTGTAGTCATGGGCACTTCACTACTGGCTAATTATTCTCTCTCTTGTCATGTTTACTATATTGTAAGATCTTTGATGAGAAGTACTGTGCTTTTTGAACATACATATTTATGGAAAACATAGAATCAATTCTATATTAAAACAAATAGACCAGGAAAGGAAATAACATAAGTTTTCAAGAAGAAAGTAAAACATAAGCCTCAAAGTTATGTCTGTCCATCTGTGTTGGTGGGTCATGATTGAACTTCAGCATAAATGACCCTAGGAGATGACTCATTAAATATGTCAACTTTCCTTCACTAAGATCCATAGAGTTTATTACTATGGCTACTACTTGATGGTAAAATGCTTCTCATCTGTTTAAACATTTTAAAAATCTAATTATTTTTATTTGAAAATTAAAACATAGAGAAAACCCAAATGTATTACTTCAGAACAACAGTTTTGATCCATTTACATCCTTGTAGTGACGGATCAGGAAACACAAGTATAGGCATGCATGATAGATATGTGGATTAATTTATTCACAATGGACTTGTTCAGTACTAATCATGCTGATTTTTATTAATGATCTCTAACACTCTGAAACAGAAAGGATAATGATTCTTTTTCCCTTCCTTCCTTCCTTCCTTCCTTCCTTCCTTCCTTCCTTCCTTCCTTCCTTCCTCCTTCCTTCCTTCCTTCCTTCCTTCCTTGCTTGTTGTTTAGAAGCATATTATCAATTGATCATAATGTTAAGAAATTAGTACTCATATTAGGGTCCTACTGTGATTTCTTTCCTATGAAACTTATATTGAGGCTTCATTTTCATTGTGGTATTAAGAGGGTAGAAGCAGAATGTGAGAGCTGTAGCAGGGCGATAGTCATTCTAATATCAGGTTACAAAGAATCAGACAAAAAAGAAAGAAAAAGAAAGAAACAAACAAAAATTACAATGGTGAAAATGTGGTCACACTGTCTATATTCCTAAAGCAGGAGTCTTTGGCGTGAGGTTAGGATCAATCCATCAGACTGAAAAATCCATAATTGGATATTTGTGGCTTTATATGTGATTTGTAGGAAAAAAGTGGTGACCACAGGGGATATACATGTTAGCTTCTTTTCTCTCATGATATAAAATCTTGCTTGCCTTGTGACTGCGACATTAGGAAAGCCATAATCAGACTTTGCACCAAAACTGTGAGGCAAAAGTAAGTTTAAAAAAGTTACTTATTTTGTTCTTCTGCTATGAGGAACAGAAAAGTTACTAAAACAATTCTTTTTATATATTAAGAACTAGGAATTTCTTTAAATGGTTTAAGGTGTTAATAGTTATTAGATACCCTAATACTCATTAAATACAATAAAAATAAACCAATGCTTTTAGTTTCCAAGTATCATTTTTATATATCCCAAGCAAGAGTTGTGTCCTTTCCTGCTATATGAAATTAGGACTCAAAAAGTAATTAGACAATTTACAAACAACCCAACAGGAACTAAAGAATTCTGAAACATGTTGCATTGACTGAGAGTAGAACCCAGTTACTCTACTTGAAATCTGACAGCCTTGAATAGTTATAACCCAGCAGCAATAGACCCACACAGGTGGGTGATATTTAATCTGCCATTGTAAATAAGACTTGAAATGACAAAAAGTGAATTAAAATTAGTTCTTATAAAATTCAATTTTAATAAGAGCCTTGAGAACATTCCTCCTTTATAATTTCTAGTTGATAAATGGTATTATTTACTTAAGAGTCAACCAAGCCAGGAAGCAAAGCCACCGTGCTTCCCTCCCTCTTGAAGTGTTTCTGTTTTCTCATTATCTCTCTACACTGCATGCTCAATATGTCTATACATTTTTCTGACATATATTGAATTTCTAAATAGTTTCCTATATTTATTTTTGTTCATTGTGAATCTCTTCTTTTACTGAGTTTTCAGACATCCTTATGACCTCAGCATTAATTTCTGAAGCCTCTATTCTTTCCCAGTTGTTTATGTGAAATTTTCCCTTCATTTGTCATTTTTGACCTATAATTTATGCTACTTCAAGCTCTTTGTAACATAATGTTCTCTGTGAAGTATTGTTTCATCTCTGCCTGATATGATTTCTTTCACTAACTCAATTCTATAATTTATTCATCTTCAATTTTACATGTTCTAATTAATTATAAGGATTTTAAATGGAGATTTTAAATTACTCATGATATTCTAGTACCTAGATTATATGAGGCAATTTATTGTGTTATAATTATAAGAAAAATAAAAATATAATTTAAAACTGTAAAACTGATAATGGCTGTGGCTCATGATTTCTAGAATATTAAAACAATAGATTATACTATTATACTTCATTTCAATTCACTATCTTGTATAATTTAACAGAATGCTTACAGAAAATAATACAATAATATATATTGTTCAACACTAATATGAAATCTTGTCCATCAGTTTATTTTTTAACAATTTTTTGTGCATAAAAATATCATTATTATAAATCTCACATTTTTTTTCTACTGTGAAATGAAGAACATCTGTATAAATCCAAACATGTGGAGTTTTCAGTGTAAAACAGGACAAAACTCTTCCTCAATTCTCACTGATCAAAATGAGAACTGAGTTGTTTTTCTGGGAAATAAACTAGGTTTTTCCATTGCCTCTCTTTCCATTGTGACAATATAAATGTGTGAAACTTGCAACTTGTGTTGATAGCACCTGACCAAAGGAAAAGACTTGGTCCACATCTCCTTCTACAGTGTCTGTGGAATTCTGTTTGTATGTATTTGGGATTACATCCCAGTAATGTCATACATGTGAAATGAGGCTCAGAGAGCCTAGCACTTCTGTACCCAATGGGAGTCTGTGGATGAGTGGCCTTTAACTCCATGTCTACCTATTTCTCTGGTTGAGCCTTACTCATGATTACTTGCAAATGGGCTGTCTTTCCAAGACCCTCCCCATTTGTTGTACACAGGTCTCAAATCTGTATGGAAGTTCACTGAGAATGTAACTTACCTACTTCTACTGATTTCTTTACATTAGTGTTTACTCAAAAAGTATCTCATATATAATTCTATTCTGGTGCCTAATTCTCAGAAGGCTCCTGTGCTATATTACCACTTAGAGTTTGGCTATGTTTAGGAAAATGTATTCTTATTATTTTTGATAATACAATTTTAATTACAACATTTCCTCCCCCCAAACCCTGCCATATATCCATTCACACTCTTTTTTTTTTAAATTCATGGTTTCTATTGTCACTAATTATTTCATATATATGTATGTATATGTATATATGCATCTATTTTTATATTATGAATAATATATATGAAAAAATTGAAAGCCAATCTTTTCTGCCACACTAGCACATATCAAATTCCTTCTTTTATGTTAAATATATTTGAAATTTTCTTAAATACTTTTTACTCAATTCTTATCCTTTTACAATTTTTCTTTACATTTATTTGTTTCCCTTTAAAACAGATACATTTTAGTCTTCTATTTTTCCATTACCTAATATCAATGTGATTATTAGCCCAAACCAACAGGTCATTTTTCAATGACAGGCCTCTGAAAGGGTAGGCCTGGGAATGAAGAAACAACGAAGACAGGAAAGCTGGGAACAAGAAGTCTGGGATAAGCTTTTGCCAAGGACATTTCCTAAGAAGCAAAGACTGTTATACAGTTTTCAGGAAAATGTGACAGAATATGAAGGAAGAAATCATAAGGCAAAGCAAAGTTGTCAGAAAGCTAATAGAGCAATGCTACTCAGAACTAACACTGGCAGTCTCAAGGGTACCACCCACCAAAACCCGAACATCTTTGTAACCCATAATTCCAGTTTCTTCAGGAGAAAAATCTAGGTTCCCAGGAACCAAAACATTAACCCCTTGAAAGCCTGGCTCCAGCCCCTGTAAAACACCTTGGCAAAACTGTCTCTAATCAAGGACACAAAGTTAGCTTTTCCTTTGCTCCTTCATCAGGACCTTTGAGAAAACTTTGGATTGCCTGGCTCCCAGCAGATTAAAACAACATTCAATTGCTCTTAGTAAATATTTGAATATTATTTTGTAGTTGAGCAACACAAATTACCAAAGGATTTATTCAATATTTAGAAAATTCTATGGAATTAACTGTTCAATTCATGTGTATGTATTTTTGTTTGTTTGGATTGTTTGGGGTTGATGTTGCTTTTCTTTTTTTTTCTCTACAAATATTTATTGAGTAAAAATCAGCAACAAAATGGTTACCAAAAAATAACCACCTATAACATTTTGTTTTTTCTTGAGCTTTTCTTTTTATTTATCATCAAATATAGATTGAACACAAGTAAAATTACAAAAACTATTTATTTTCCCTTTTATTAAAAGTTTATTTTTAGATCAGTCCCACTGTCTCAGTTTGTGGACGCACCCCTTGCTGTTCTGATTTCCTTGCTCATGTTCTCCCTCTTTCTGCTCCTCATTTGGACCTTGGGAGCTCAGTCCAGTGCTCCAATGTGGGTCTCTGTCTCTATCTCCATCCATCGCCAGATGAGGGTTCTATGGTGATAAGCAAGATATTCATCAGTGTGGTGTTGAGGGAGCTGCGGGCCTCTTCCCACAGCTCGGTTCCCGGCTGCCTGGCTAGCTTATGCCCCGAAACAACAACACACAAATTGGCCGGGCGGTGGTGGCACATGCCTTTAATCCCAGCACTCGGGAGGCAGAGGCAGGCGGATCTCTGGGAGTTCGAGACCAGCCTGGTCTACAGAGCTAGTTCCAGGACAGGCTCCAAAAAAACCACAGAGAAACCCTGTCTCAAAAAACCAAAAAAAAAAAAAAAAAAAGCACAAATTGTATTCATTTAAACACTTCCTGACCCATTAGCTCTAGCTTCTTACTGGCTAATTCTTACATCTTGATTACCCATTTCTATTAATGTGTGTAGCACCCCAAGGTGTGCTTACCGGGAAGATTCTAGCCGACATCCATCCTGGGTCGGAGCTTCATCGTGTTTGCCCGGAAGAGGGGAGCATAGCATCTGAGCTCATCCTCTTCCTCCCAGCATTCTGTTCTGTTTACTCCACCCACCTATGTTCTAACCTATCAGGGCCAAGAAGTTTCTTTACTAATTAACCAATAACCTTCCTCCATCATTTCCCCTTTTTCTATTTAAACAAAAAAGAGGGGGTTTTTCTTTTTCATAGCAAAATTCCATATAACAAAACAGCTATCAAGTAAAAATTACAATATTTACATCTATTTTATCTTTATCATAACTAAGGAAAACTATAACTATAACTAACTATTCCTCAACTCCATCAAAGACTCCAGAAAGATACAATATTACCTAAGCAAACAAGAAATAAGCAACTTTCAAACTCTAGAAATGACAGAGACATCTCACTGCCTGCTCAGTCACCCAAAGTTCCTCTGTACCGTTGGGGCATCCATCTTCAGCCTACAGGCCCATGGTATCCAGAGACATTTCCATGAAGCAGGAAATTTCAAAGCCAGTTCAGTCACTATCTGCTGTGTCCTGCAGAATGTCTCTCAGACTCCTTCATGAATTAGGAACCCTGAAAGATCATCTCACCTTGAGGCAAGTTCAGTAGTCCTCTCTCTGTGTGTTCTCTGTGTCCAGTTTATTCAATATTCCAAGCTAGAGCAGTTTCTTGCCCAAATGGCTATCAAACTCCATAAGGAGCCTCTTCGATGCCCATTTTCTTCTTGAAGTAGATTGGTGCTGCCAGGAGCAGAGTGTCTCATTGTCATGAAAAGTCCTAAGTTATTAAAACATTTAAATAGCATATTCCGTAGTCTTTGAAAGCTATGAAGAATGTGAAGAAAGCTATGAAATCTAACTAACATGACTACAAACTTGACTATTATTAATGATTATCCATTAAAAACCTATATACATTACATTTTTAAATGAACTACACAATCACAATACCTTAATCAAGATCAGAAACACATATACATATAACAAAATTGACCTTAAATTTAAATCACTAAAGCAAAATCCATATCAATGTAAATTATTCATACCTATATCATATCCCCCTTTAAATGTAAAACAATTTATAAACAAGATTTGGGAATATGGGTGCAGTTATTTCTCTCCAAACTGCTTCCTGCTGTATGGGGGAGCTGTTAATCGGGGGAGCATGGTGTCTGAGCTCACTTCCTCTTCCTCCCAGCATTCTGTTCTGTTTACTCCACCCACCTATGTTCTAACCTATCAGGGCCAAGCAGTTTCTTTACTAATTAACCAATGATCTTCCTCCATCAGTGTGTCAATAGGGTAAGGCCAGTTCAGGCATCCTCTCCTCTGCTGCCCAAGGAACAAGCTGGGGACATCTCCTTGGACACCTGGGAACCCCTCTATAGTCAAGTCTCTTGCCAACCCTAAAATGGCTCCCTATTTATTAAGATAAATACTTCCCTGCTTCCACATCCACCCATCCTCCATCCCAACCATCCCATTCCCTCAAACTCTCCCCATCCTCCCCTTCTCCCTTCTCTCTCCCCATCTCCCCTTATCCCCACCCCACCCCCACCCCCACCCCCTGCTCCCAACCCCTGTCCAGCAATACTGTCCACTTCCAATATCCAGGCGGATAATTATGTTATTCTTTGGGTTCACATTCTTATTTAATTTCTCTATGATCACAAATTATAGGCTCAATGTCCTTTATCTATGGCTAGTGATCTAATGGGAGATCACCAAGGCCAGTTGGACTGGAACTGATGGAGCATGTGATCAATCCAGACTCCCTGAATGTGGCTTATGGTGGAGGCTGACTGAGAAGCCAAGGACAATGACGCTGGGTTTTGATTCTACTGCATGGACGGGCTTTGTGGGAGCCTGGTCTGTTTGAATGCTCACCTTCCTGGACCTGGGGGGAACGGAGAGGACTTTGGACTTTCCATAGGGTAGGGAACCCTGACTACTTCTTGAACTGCAGAAGGAGGAAAGGGGGAGTGGGGAAAGGGGAGGGGAGAGAAGTGGGAGGAGGTGGAAATTTTCAATAAAAAAATTAAGTAAAAAATAAATAAATAAAAGTTTATTTTTTATCATGCAATATAATCTGAATATAGGTTCTAGATAGCCCAGAGACCTGTGGAAAACAAAACACTACTCGTCTTGAAAGATCTTAAGGGTGGGGTGGGAGGGGGTAAGGGGAGATGGGGAGAAAAAAGTGAGAAGGGTAGGATGGGGAGAACTTGGGGCAACAGGAGATTGGGATATAGGAAGGTTGGATAGGGGAGCAGGGAAGCACATATCTTAATTAAGGGAGCCATCGTAGGGTTGGGAAGAGACTTGGACCTAGAGGGGCCTCCAGGTGCCTAAGGAGAGGTCCCCAGATAGTTCCTGGGGCAGCTGAAGATAGGAAACCTGAAATGATCCTATCCTATAGCCTTACTGATGAATATTTTGCATATCACCATAGAACCTTCATCTGGCGATGGACCCACACTGGAACACTGGACTGAGCTCCCAAAGTCCCAATGAGGAACAGAAGGAGGGAGAAGATGAGCAAGGAAGTCAGGACCAAGAGGGGTGCACCCACCCACGGAGACAGTGGGGCTGATCTATTGGGAGCTAACCAAGGCCAGCTGGATTGTGACTGGAAAAGCAGGGGATAAACCCGGACTCTCTGAATATGGTGGACAATGAGGGTTGCTGAGAATCCAAGGACAATGGCATTGGGTTTTGATCCTACTTCTTGTTCTGGCTTTGTGGGGGCCTAGCCAGTTTGGATGTTCATCTTCCTAGACCAGGATGGAGGGGGGAGGACTTCAGACTTTCCACAGGGCAGGGAACCCTGATTGCTCTTCAGACTCGAGAGGGAGGGGGAGAGGAGGGGGAAGGGGGGGGAGGAGTGGGATGAGGCGGAAATTTTTTTTTCTTTCTCAATAAAAAAAAAAAGAAGTAGCAGTAAAATGGCTTCTAGTGATATTCTGCTATATCCCCAAATTGGTATCTTATTTAGACATCATCAGAGATGCTGCCTCCTGCAGCAGATGGGAACAGACGCATACACATAGCCAGATATGACACACAGAGCAATAGTCCTTGGAACACTCAGCTTTAAATGAGTTGTCTCCATCAACATTTTCCCTTCAGAGAACAGGAAAATCATTCAAAAGGAGGCAGGAGGGGAGGAGCCAGGAAATATAGGGCACCAGAAAAGCAAGATCCCCGAAAGCAACTGAGCAAAGTTTGTATGAACTCACAGAGACTGAAGCAGAATGTGCAGGGTCAACATTGGCAAACAGTAGGCTCTATGCATATATTAACATAACTTTCAATTTGCACATTTATGTGACTTGTAAATGTGTAAAGGAGTGGATCTCTGATTCTTGTGCCTTGTCTTGGGGTTCTTTTATTTATTTATTAATTTTTTGTTGGGTTATCTTGTCCAGCTTCGATACGGTTTTTTATTTTATTTATTTTATTTTATTAGGTTTTGTATGATAGCGTCTCCTAAAATCCCGTTATTTTCTAAAGAGAGAAATAAATGTAATGGACCCATTTCTTGAGATGAAGTATGGAGTAACTGGGAATAGTAGAAGGAGGGGAAATAACATTCTAAGCATCTTCATACATCTCATTTACATGCTTTACTACAAAGTCTCTTCCAAAAAGAACTCCATGGGCCATATTAAGATCACTAAACAACATAAGTGTTAGGCACTCCCCTTTCTTGTTATTTATCAGTGTTAAGCTGCAGTTCTCATGTATTTAACAAAATTGTTTTAAAGCTTTGAAATTACTAACTGCGTACAGTATGTCAGGGGGTATTTTAGAACTGTGCAGTGATTGTGAGGTTATAAAGTCAAACAAAGTCTGTGAAAGTTGTATGTGATTCCTGAAAAAGAATTGAACAGAACCGTCATGTAATCTAATAATTTAACTTCAGAGTAAATGTGCAGACAAAGGCTAAATAAAGACTCAGATATTTGGGTTAGATGCCATGTTTGCAAACCTTATTAACAACAGAAAAAATAGGAAAAAATAATTTGCTAGCAGATGCTTGGACAAGTAAAATTTGATCTATATGCAGGAGAATATTGCTAATTACAAAAATATAAAAGGTCTGACACTGTAAAAAGTGAGATAAAAGTCTAGAGAAACAAGCATATGGTGAAATACTTATGGCCATGAAATTAATGGAGACAGAAAGTAAAATGGTGATTGGCTGGAGGGAAAAGAGGATATGAAATTATGTAAAATGAGTAGAAAGTTTGAGTGGGCATGTTGAAAGAGTTCTTCAGATGGATTACCTCTCCAAACATAAACCATCATCAGTGTTTAAAAATTCATGAATTTAAATACCATCTCAATACCCCAAGGTTTTCGCTGATAATACTGATAGGTTCTCATTCTGTCTCTCTATCTTTCTTTCTCTCTCTCTCTTCCTCTCCCTCCCTCTCCTCCTTTCACTTGCTGTGTGGGTGTATTAAATATAATGTCCTTAGAGTTAATATAGGCCTTCTTACCTTGAGAGGGTAAGGAATGATTTAAGCATATACACTCGATACTTTACAGTGTTACGTGTCAGAAATCTGATATAGGTTCTCAGCAGATTGAAATGAAGTCTAAATTCATTTCACTATTCTAGAGGAAAACTGTTACCTGGTTTACTTGTCTAGTTAGTAGAGTTCAGGGCTATGTAAGTATAGCAATGAGGATTCTATCAGGCTCAATTATAGTTTAAATTTCTACATAAATTCAAGGCCATTCTCTTTCTATAGTGGCTATTGAGTATTGAAATCTGTGCTACAAGATTTCCTCTACCACCCAAACACATACATGTAGCTATTATCTTCCACTTTCAAAGAAAAAAAACTGGAATAACAATAATTTTCCATGTTGTATTTTAGGGAAATACCATTAAGTGAAGGCATTAACACTGAAAACAGCTTGTGTGACAGGATTGCGAGAATTACTGTTGTGATCAGCATTACAAAACAGAATCAATTGTAAAAATTTATGTTTACACTTTACATCACTAGTGATAGTGAATAACTTTGATAAGATGTCTGTGTTTCTATATATAGATGGCCATTCTTTTCTATACAGCAGAATCTGTAGACAAAGATAAACACTCAAGTTTAATACAATGAAAATGATGCTGATTTTGATTTAAACTTACTCTAGAGTTCATAAAAAGTGCAAATTTCGTGGATCTAAACCCAATCCTGGTTTTCAGCAGTAACTTCAGTCCTTCTTCTATGTCCCTAACATGTTGTTAGATTGCTTATTCAGGACAATAAACCTTACTATTGTTAGCAAGAATGAAATTCTCTAGTTAACTTGCAATCAAATAATAGACAACATAGAAGTTGTTTATTGGACCTTAATTCGTTCTTCTTTGAGATTTACATGGAATCAACTTTATGTACAATCTTGTGAGATGAGATTTCCAAATTAAAATACATGAGCAATATTGAGATTCCATCAGGTATTTGTCCTAAGTTTTCTGTTAGATTCTGATGCCAAAAATTTACCAGTATAGTTAATATGTTTTATTGAGGGGTTAAATATTAAAATGCAAATGTAAACTCTGAAATATTTTTATACTTAATGTTCATTGTATGTGAATTTATGTGAATCATTCTAATTGACCTCTGTTTTTATCAAATGTTGGTAAGACTAATGAGAAGAAACAGTAAGAGAATGATAGATTTATCAGGAATTGTGAAATAAAACTTTGGAGAAAGAAAGCCTGAAACACGAAACAGGGCAATCGTTTAGCATGCCAGAGTACTTGCTGTATACTCCTCAGTAACTACCAGTCCCTTTAACTCCAGTGCTTGCTTTTTGGGGACAGCAGGATCTCTGGGGCTTCCCGGTCAGCTATCTTAGTCACAACAAAGAGCTCTACGTTTAGTGGAATTATCACAGGGTAATAGAATGCAGAGGAGTAGAGTGGAATCTCTGCTGTTTCCACATGGCCTCTCTACATGTGCACATGGATGCATGTACTCAAACATGTATATGCATATACACACTCATAAATTACACAATGCACATGTTATGTGTACACATACAAGTTCATATATATATACTATATATATATATGAAGTATATTCTTTGGATTTTATAATTAATGTGGACAGCAGAAACATGCCTCATTTTGTTGATTGGAAAAATACTTTGTATCCCTGGAAAAATATTATTATTTTATAATATTGCATGAGTTTGAATTGCTTCAATTTCTGATTCAGTATTCATGACCAATAGCAATTCTTTCTACCAATACTGGTAACGACGTCTACTTTTGAGTAAGCCAAACTCCAAAGTGTTAAATGAATACCACAGTACATACAATGAGAGCACTTTCGCTTCCATTGCTGACAGAAGTTAAAATTTATGTAAGTTTCAATGTTATATTGACCTTAGGATTATTTCTCATTTAATACAGACACATTTCTGGAGTTTAAAAAAGTCCTTCAGGTAGACATAGTTCATTAATTCTTATGAGTGTATTGTGTTTTATTGTATAAAGCAATCTATTTTATAATGTTCATTTAATGTATGCATCTTTTCTCCAGTCAGTAGATTCTTGTGGGATTTTTACTGAGGACAGAAATTGCTGCTAATTTGTGTCTATGTTTTACTGGAATGGGGTCTGGGATAAAGATATTTTTGTATCCCAACGGCAGGGAAGTAGAGACAGAATCATAAGCCATGCGATAGAATTCATGCTCTCACCAGACTGAGCCACTTTGGACTTACCATCGGTCTCTTGACAATTTAAAGTTATCTCATTGTGCTTCAATTTGCCATTTTTTGGTGGTATTGGTTATTATTTTGTATACTGCTTTTCTTGTTTTAATATTTGATTCCTTTTATGTTTCAAACCCAACTAAGTTCAGAAATACAGTACTAAAAATATGAGCAAACAGCTCTCAGAAAAGAATGAACATAAAAGTGCAACTATCTTTATTTCAGAACTACAGAGACAAATCTAAAAAAGGCTGCAAAAAAATTTGGAACATTAAATGTGTCAGTTCATTTCCTTTAAATAAAATCAGAATTCTAGTTATGATTAAAAATGCTAACAATTCAATGAAAGTTAAAATCCATAAATTACAAGAATCAAATTTTAAATATTACTACTATCATACATACATACAATAATGTACTGACCCTTTAAAATTAGCATGTTAGCTTAAAAAACATACTGAGAAATTAAAGTTATAATAGTTTTCTTATAATAATATTATTTACTAAGTTAAGCATGCGTATTGAAAACTCTTAGAAAGGCTTACAATTAAGTGGTTTATCAGTAGTATTCATGTAAATGGAGACTTATTAGTTAACAAATTGCCTTTGAATATGCAATAAATAATACTGCAAATAAATTGTAAAACAACATTTAAAATCTCTTTGTCCTTTCATGTATACAGAAATATAGGAAGCTTCTACAATAGTAGGCTTCCATATGGCATTTCAAAGGGACTTTGATGTTAGTGGTCCCAAGCCACTTGACTTTCTCTACCCTTCTCTCCCATTGCCATATACATTTAAACATATTCTAGTTTCCCATTATCTCTTATCACACTACCTACTATTTCCTCTCATTTAGAAGATCCCTCCAATTTTTACTAGATACCTAATCTCTGTAGTTATTCAGCTAAAAGCACGTATACCTCAAGCTTAACTATTAACATCCACATGTATACAAAAGCAAACAATATTTATATTTTGTGAGTTTTGGTTAATATACTCAGGATGATTGCAGATTTTGTTTATCTGAACATTGCATTTTCTTTAATACATGAATACTATTTCATTGTGTACTTGTGACACATGTTCATGGAAATCTAAGTTGATCGAAATCTAAGCGGTGGATGAAAATCTCAGATGCTTTCAATTCATGACTATTAAAAATATTTCAGCAATGAACTTAAATGAGCAAATTTCTATGTAGTTTGATGTTGAGTGGCTATAACCTACTGGAGGCTGTTGTTAGATATTGTACTAGTTCGATATTTGTGCTTTTGAGAAACAACACATATTTCCACCATAGCTGTGCACGTTTATACTTCCATGATCAATATATGTGTTCCCTTTCACCATATCTTTCTATCATGTGTTGTCTTTTGTTTTATTTATCTTAGTCATTTTGACTGGTGTAAGATAAAATCTCAGCGTAGTGATAATAACAATTTTAATTTGTACTTTCCTATTTGATAAGGCCATTGAACATTTTAAGAAATCATTCTCAGTACCAGTTAATGGTGTCACACACATTTAATTTCATCACTCGTGAGGCAGTGGCAGGCAGATCTCTGTGAGTTCGAGGCCAGAACTACAAGAGCTAGTTCCAGGATAAGGCTCCAAAGCGACAGAGAAACTCTGTCATGAAAACCAAAATAAACAAAGATAAAGAGAGAGAGAGAGAGAGAGAGAGAGAGAGAGAGAGAGGGGAAGGGAGAGAGAAAGAAAGGAAGGAAGGAAGGAAGGAAGGAAGGAAGGAAAGAAAAAATCTCAGCCTTTTGTGTTTCATCATCGAGAATTATTTGTTTAGTTCTACACCCCACTAATAACAGTTTTATTTTATTTTTATCCAGTTTTTAATTCTTTCATATATCCTACATACTAATATTTTATCAAATAAATATTTAATAAATATAAAATGGAGTCATAATAGAGTGAGGACAACGTCCCAACAAGACATCTTATGCCACCAAGCAAAACCCTAGTGCCATAAATGTGTTACTTGTTGTTGCGTATTGGCAAAAGGAGTCCTAGAGACTTCCAAAAACATCATGGCTATTTCCAAAGCTTCTAGTTACTCCCTGAAACCTGATGGTAAGGCCCTATTATTGAAAACAATCATTTTTTTTTTGTTCATTGACACAGCGATTAAGCTAGTGCCCAAGTAGAAGCTTGATTGTTTTCTAACTATTATTTATGGTGTTGTAGGTTCCAGAGGAGAAAAACAATCATTATTATCACTGAGCTACTAATATTCATGCCTATAACAATGACCCACATGAAAGATATACAGGTGAAAAAAATTATAGAAGTAATCAACCCCATGTTCACCCACCACAAATTGTATTTATGGCCTACTTCATGAGAGAGAACAAATATACCTGATACTGCCTAAATGCACAATCACCTGAAGCACCTGAAACTAGTTGGGTAATTGTTGCAGCATATTTGATCACACTGCAAGCCCTGAGATTGTGTTAAATAAATAAAATGCAGGCAACCCATTGACTGGAGGCAGCTATAGAGAATGAGGTGACATCGGAAGGTTGAAGAGAGAGAGAGAGAGAGAGAGGAAGAGACAGAGACAGAGACAGAGACTGGGGAAACAGGGGAAGTACAAGGGAGACATCAGGTTGAAGGAGTTTTGTTTCAGATGGCATAGGTAAGATGATTGGCTGAGAATATAGACCAACTGGCTGTGTCTTCTTCCTCTCTGAACAAGAATGGTTTTATCCCAGTATCTGGCTTCGAAGTCTTTATTGATAAAATAAAAAAGGCAGGAGACGGCTACCCGACACCGAGGTATCAGTAGCGAGGCTGCTGTGGCTGCGGATATGCAATCAGAATCTGAAGCAGTGATAGGATGAGGAGCAGTTGCTATACCATAGATGAAAAACAGCAGGGAGTGGGCATTAGGGTAAACCTACTATCATTATCCTGCTAAAAGAACACAGCAATAAAAGTAATCTTGATGACATATTGCTATAGCAATAGATCACAACGCTACTTAACCCTCATCAAAGAACTTGCTTGAAGCAGATGGACATTAACTCAGAGGTACACAACTGGACAATTAACACAGAGTGAGAGACTTTGAAGCATTTGCTACTAAATGAGATGTCTTCAAGTCACTCTTCACAATGCGCACAGATCTATTTGAAAGATCAGAAGGAAAGAGTATGCTTCTGGGGCGGGGAGGGGATGGGTAACTCCAAGGAAACAGTGTCTGCAGACACAAGAGAATTAAAGCACATATACACTCATGGAGACTGTTATCATGCATAAGACCTGTATGGGTTCAACTCAAGTGAAATCTCAGAACCAAGAATGGAAAGTAGACAATAATTCCCACACTGATTAAGATTCTATTTGTAGTTGATTCCTGCAGAGAATAAAACAACTAATTTTCTCCAATGAAATGTCACTGGTATATCAACCAAGTTCCAGGGAAGGCCCTATTCCAAGGAGTACTTAGTCAACACAAAATTGAATGCATGATTATTTTAATTCAAATTTGCCACTTTCTTTTTTATTTATTTATTTTTTTTACTATTTTTGGCTTGTTAATTTCTTTAATAGTTTAATTTTTGATTTCTGATTTTTGTCTGCTCCCTTCCATTTCCAGATGGGTAAGGTAGCACAAGGAAGTCAAAAAAATATGAACTTTTTGTCTCACTGTATCTGTGAACATCAATTCGAACTAGATTATAGACTTAAAGTAGCAATTTCGAAATCAGAAATACATATAAGTGTATAAATTGTTGGCATTGATTAAATAATGGGCTTTTGTATAAAATACAGTGGCACTAACAATAACTGAAAAGCACAACTCTTAAGCTTTTGAAGAGTCCCTCATATTCAGAAGCCATTACAATAACGAGTGGATGAATCACGAGTCAAGAAATGTTATGTGCCACACATATAGTCAATCTAAAACTAATTTCAAAATGCATAAAGCTTTCTTTGTATCTATGATGAAAAGTATGCTTCTTATAAATACATTGCAATAACTGAAAATGTGAGGCAGGTGATACAATGTTAGCTGTTTGTCGATTACAGTATTGTGACAGTATCTACTAATAAATAATAATGATAACCGTTTCTTCACTCCATCTTTTCCTATCTACCCTCTGCTCTCTTCCAACTCATGGCCTCTAATATTTTTCTTTAATTGCTGATGTATATGTTATACACACACACACACACACACACACACACGTATTGATGTGCAATGCACACTGCTAATCACCTGCCTGTATAGTCTGTTGCTAAGATTTTGAATTTCTGCCCTAATCTACCATGACTGAGAGTTGCTTTTATTAGGCTGTACCACCTCAGGGGGCTTGAAAGTACTTTAAGTATATTTTCAAGAATACAAATGAAATTTTTAAAAATTAAATATTGAATATCATAAAACAGTAATATATGTTTGATTTAGACAAAGCAAGATTATGACTGTTATAGGAAACACACAAATCTTAAAGATACTAAAATATGAATTTATTAAGGGTAATTAATCACAAGTTTAAATTTACTTTCATAAGTATTATCAAATATAAAACAATATAAATACACAAAAATAAAAAAGAATGTTCCCTAACTGACAATTTGATTGAGGTTTGGTTATCTCAATATTTACTGACACATTAGAAATCTTTCAAACATGTTTTTCTTTCACAAAAAAAATCATGTTTTAAAATTCATATGAGTGTTTGTCTTATTAAATACTGTTGGTAAAATACATGCACATAAGAAAATATTAATTTGTATGTCTAACTATGTCTTCAATGATATTTGGATACTGTTTATTTAGTATATAATATCTTGTTTTATTATTTTCTCCAAGATGAATAACATATCCACTACTGAAAATTATTTGAGCGTTATGCAAAAGATGTTATCAACACTGGTAATGGGAAAACTATCAGACTATGAGGTGCCTTCTCTGGATATGATATTCTCAGTACAAGGCCGAAAAACAATCTTGTAGAGGTCCTTCAGAGCTAAGTATTTTTTCCTTTCAAATCTTCATCCCTTGCAAACCTTGCTTTTAAATTATTGGTAAGTTAGCTATTTGTTATTTGTAGTGGTGTGAATGTGAAATGTCTCCCACATAAATACAATTTTGCTCACTTGGTCCTCAGTTGGTGTAACTCTGTGGAGAGCTCTTGACATTTTAGGATAATGTTCTTTTTTATCCTTTTTTCTGTTATATATTTTTTTTTCTCATTTTATATACCAATCCCAGCTCCGTGCCTATTCCTGTTCCTTCCACTTCCTCCACACCTCATTTCCCTTCCACTCCTTAAGGAGGGTAAGGCACATTGCTTTGAGGAATCACCAAGGCTCTCCTTTACTATATCTAGGCTGAGCAAGGTAACCCTCCAAAGAGAATGGGATCCAAAAAACCAGTACAAGCAGCAAGGATAAATCCTGGTGCCACTGCCAGTGGCCCTGGAGTCTGCCCCAGCCATACAATTGTCACCCACATTCAGAGGGCCTATTTTGGTCCTATGCTTATTCCTTCCTAGTCCTGACGGAGTTGGTGAGCTCACATTAGCTCAGGTAAACTCTTTTAGTGGGTATCCCCATCATGGTCTTGACCTCTTTGCTCATATTCTCACTCCTTCCACACTTCGACTATGGGAGCTCAGCCCAGTACTGTGTTGTGGGTCTCTGCCTCTATTTCTATCAATTGCTGGATTGTTGTAATGGGAACGCGGGACTGCATCCCCAGCACCCCGGCCGCCTGCTAGCTTATGCCTGAAATAACAACACAGAAACTGTATTCATTTAAACACTGCTTGGCCCATTTCTATCTAGCCTCTTCTAGGCTAATTCTCACATATTAATTTAGCCCATGTCTAATCATCTGTGTAGCACTACTAGGTGCGCTTAATGGGAAGATTCTAGCCTACGTCCATTCTGGGTCAGAGCTTCCTTGTATATGCCTCAGAGAGCAGAGCTATTGCGTCTTCCCGGGAGAGGGGAGCATGGCGTCTCTGAACTCACTTCCTCTTCCTCCCAGCATTCTGTTCTGTTT
>NW_004949248.1:164933-172336 GCF_000317375.1 Microtus ochrogaster | reverse complement strand
AACTACACAATCACAATACCTTAATCAAGATCAGAAACACATATACATATAACAATATTGACCTTAAATTTATATCACTAAAGCAAAATCCATGGCAATGAAAATTATTCATAACTATACCATTTCCCCTTTAAATGTAAAAGAACATTCATAAACCATATTTGGGAACATGGACACAGTTTTTTCTCTCCAAACTGCTTCCTTCTGAAAGGAGGCGTCTTTAATTAGATCTTTCATGGTATAACCTGTGTGCTAGTTTCATCTCAGTTGGCAGTTGAGCGAAGCAATTTTCTGAG
Organism: Microtus ochrogaster; assembly: GCF_000317375.1. Taxonomy (NCBI): domain Eukaryota; kingdom Metazoa; phylum Chordata; class Mammalia; order Rodentia; family Cricetidae; genus Microtus; species Microtus ochrogaster. The sequence continues at coordinate 172,040 of NW_004949248.1, read as the reverse complement.
AGTGTTCACAGCAACCTTTCAGAAGGACGTGGTCCATCATACCATATTGGGATAGAGGCGATCCACAGACTCTCACCCTCTGTGAAAACAAAATAAGAAACTCCTTTCCAAAGCGTCATGTTCTTAGATCCAAATTTAAGGCATTTTCAAAATATCTATATTGGATTAATTCAGCAGCATTTATAAATATTTAGCAGCTGTTGCTCTTTTCTCAGCATTCAAACAATTCAAACAGAGCATAATAGCATACAGTATCAAGATTCTCTGAGTATTTTCCATCTTTGTGTGGCTTTATTTTAACTCTATTTTGTATGTTTTTACTTTTATTTTTTGAGATGCCTTCTCTATACATATTTGCCCTGGAATAACTCTGTAGACCAGGCTGTCCTTGAACTCTCAGAGATCCACCAGTCTCTGCCTCCCAGGCATTGGGATTAAAGGTGTATGCTACTACACCTTGAACTCACAGAGATCTGTTTGTCTCTGCCTTCTAGGCACTGGGATTAAAGGCGTGTGCTACCACAACTTGAAGTCACAGAGGTCAATCTCCCTCTGCCTCCCAAGTGTTGGGATTAAAGGTGTGTACTACCACACACAACAACTCTCTTTCTTCCTTATTTTTGTTTTTTACTTTAAGAACTTTAACTTTTAGTATGCATATATTTTTAACACACTGTAAACCATTTAGAAATTTTCTTTGCCTTTGAATATCTTTTTATTGTATAAATCTTTTTCTGACCACACAAGCCTTTAAATTACTGAGCAATATTTGTAGGACTAAAGCTGTTACTTTGGCGGCTGGATCCAGCCCATTCCTTAGCTTTCCAGCCTCATGGTGGAGATACATGCTGTTGCCATGTTTATTGCCACAGCTCTATGGCATTTCAAGGTCCCTGCCAGCCAGAGAGCTACAACAGACAACACTCAAGTCCTCTCTCTGTAGCCTGCCCTCCTGCCACAAACAGTCAGAGTTTGCCCTGGCAGGATGGCCCAGAAAGCCAGCATTTTTAAACAGTGCAGCTTTTTTCCTGCTACGGCTGAAAACCGAAAACCATGCGTTTAGCTTTTCGTCAACACCGTTTAAGTGTTTTGTGGCAGGACCTCTTAATGAGCTGCAGGGTTTTGCAGCTAAAGCTGAGTCAGGAAGCCTCTCTTAGATGAGAGTGCTTGCTTGCTTCTAGCAAGCAGAGCAGACCCGAGAAATCGCTGCTACTAAGAAAACATGCTTTACTCTTTCTCAAGATTTCTCAGGCTTTCAGTGGATTCAGTTGCCCCACACTGGGTGCCATTTTGTTGTAATGGGAGCAGCGGGGCTGCATCCCTAGCACCCCAGCGGCCTGCTAGCTTATGCCTGAAATAACAACACACAAACTGTATTCATTTAAGCACTGCTTGGCCCATTTCTATCTAGCCTCTTCTAGGCTAATTCTCAGACATTAATTTAGGCCATTTCTAATCATCTGTGTAGCACCGCTAGGTGCGCTTAACGGGAAGATTCTAGCCTATGTCCATCCTGGGTCAGAGCTTCCTTGCGTGTGCCTCAGAGAGCAGAGCTATTGCGTCTTCCCGGGAGAAGGGAGCATGGCATCTCTGAGCTCACTTCCTCTTCCTCCCAGGATTCTGTTCTGTTTACTCCTCCCACCTATGTTTTAACCTATGAGGCCAAGCAGTTTCTTTATTGCTTAACCAATGAAATCAACAGATTGATATATGACACTCCCACATCACTGGATGAAGGTTCTATGGTGACATTTAAGATGTTCATCAATCTGATTACAGGACAAGGTCAATTAAGGCACTGTCTCCACTATTGCTTAGCATTTTAGCTGGGGTCATCCTTGTGGATTCTTTGGAATTTCTCTAGTGCTATGTTTCTTGCTAGCCCCCAAATGGCTCCTTCAATTAAGAATCTCTTTCCTTGATCTTTATGAAAGAACCAGCAGTTTTGAGATTTGGTTGCTTCGCCACACTTCAAATTTCTCCCTCTTTTCCTGTAACAGATGAAATATGATCTCTTATTTCTGCTTTTCTTTTGTCATCACCTTTTCTTTGCTATTATGTATAACTCACATCCCGAAACAGGAATGCTAAATAAATCCTTCTGCAAGTTGCCTTTTGTCTTGGTATTTAACCATAGCAACAGAAGGATTGTTAACAAAGTAGTTAAATATCTCATTAGTATTATCAGTTTCCTTGATATAAGTATCACATCAGTTCCAAAGACAAAAGTTAGAAAGAAACAGGAAACAAATTGAATAAACTATTGGACATAAGGTCATCACATTTACTTGAAAGTACCATTTGCTTCAATTACAATGTTATTGATTTTGATTGTTTTCATATCTTCATCAATGGATTCAGTTTTAGTTAGATCTTCTTTTTAAGAGCACATTAAGCCTTAGCACGGGAGCCACCAGAATGCATGAGTGTCTCATTAAGAAATTATAAAAGATACTTTGTTTTACAGTAGTTTAGACAAAGAGAATTTCTAAATTTGAATTCTTGTCTTCTCTTCTTGGAATTTCTATCTGTCTATACTGTCTGTCATGTTTTCAACCTGGGCCACAAATTGCCTTCTATATTTATTGAATATTTGTTTTAGTTCACTTTCAAATCCTATAGCATACACATACACATATCATTCTAGGTCAGTGGCATGGAAGAGTTCATAGTTTAAAATTAAAAATATGTGTTAAAATTAGGTTGTAAAAGCTGATTATATGGTTAACAAAATTCACAGTCAAGTTGCTTATATTCCTTTCTTATTTTTTTTTTCTTTTCGGTTCCCTGACTGGGAATCGAACCCAGGCCACGGCGGTGAGAGCGCCAAATCCTTTCTTAAAGACAAGTTAAATGTGTACAGATTTAAAAGGAAGTAAGCTCAAAGAGAGAGTAGGTAGACATTTGTGATCTTAAGACATATCATCAACTATCTATAAGGCCTAGAAAAATTCCATTTTCTTTGGAGCCAAGAATTACTTGCAGAAGTTATTACCACAGATCATAACTGAATGTAATCAAGCAGATGTAATGGTTTCTTGTTTGTACTTTAACAGGTCAAGTTTGCCTAAAGACCAGAGGGTTAACTATCCACTAGTGAATCCTAGAGGTCTGAATGTCTGTAAAGACAGGCCAGAAGTGTATAGGTAAGCATAAGTAAGATTATAAGTTGTGAAGAGACAGGAGCTCAGTGTCTTTTCGATCTGAGGTTTTGTAGATATATGAGCTCTGGTGGTTGTCTGTTCTGCTTTTCTGCTCATTCAGCTTTCACCCCTGGTATCTGACTCTAGGTTTTTATTATTAAGACCAATTTGAACTCATTTTACAAGCAGATGAATGAGGAACTAATTACCTGACTCATGATATAGGTAAGAAATCATCACCTCTAAAAGCTTTCATTTGTATTCTTCACCGTAGCAGCCCAATGTGACACCTGCTTAAAGATAAATACAAAGGCTGGAGACAGTTATTACAGTGTTGTCTCTACACTAGAAAATCCTAGATGGAAAGACTCAAAGAAAATGGTATTCCCTCCATAAATTTTAAAATATAAAGAATATAATTTAAAATGCAGTGAGATCCTGGGCTAAAGCAGCTTGAGATGTGGAGTAGAAATGAGGCATGCTCTTTTCAGGAATTTGGTTTTTTGAAGCACACCAAACCAACCAACAATCAAACACCTGATACAAGCCATTGTTGTCCACTCTGCTTTAATCCTGAGTGTCCACATTGTTTCAGCTGTAAATTCTGTCATGCCAGAATTTCTGTGTGAATATGTTCTTCTTCCTCAGAATCTTGCTTCTCCAGAGAAAGGATTCCAGCTGCCAGGCAGGAAAATGCCCACTGGCCACAGAAGTTTTATGTACTAGAGTAGTAAAGTAATTATTTGAATGAAACACTTTAAATGTCATCTACTGGAACTGAATGAATCTATTGAACTTGAATTTATGGGGATAATATTCTCTATCTGGTTTTGTGAGCAAACTCAAAGGAGCAAAATCTATAAATTCACTTTCTAAGTTCATGAAGATTTAAACACTGAGTTTCTATGTATTAAAATATTCATGAATTGAAATGCACGAACAACTGCTTTCTAAAATGATTCCCTTTTGATGACTGACTAGTTATCAAGAGTAAACAAGAATACTAAAAGTGAATTTTAGATCACAGATGGTTTCAATTGAGTTTGAAATTGGAAATGTGGAAATTATGTGCATATTTGTATGTTCTTTCATGAGTTTGATACTTTTGACTTTGAAATACAGAATTCAAGAAATTTAAATAGGTTAACTTTTCAATGGTTATCATACTGGAAAAATATACATTCCTGAGATTCTTTGAAGCAGCTTAAGTTTTAAAAAACGTTAGTAGGAGGAAACCCCTTCACAGTGATGAAAAGTCTAGTTCATTTGTGTTTTGTTGGCAAAATATTCAGACCATTTTAATCATGTACTAGATTTCATTGCCTAATAGTATTAATAATTCACTTATGACTGAACAATTTGCTTATAACAAGTAACTGAGCAAAATATTTTGTTCATGTTAATTAATATGATTAAAACATGAAAACTATTTTATCCAGAAGGTTTATATGATGAATTGCAAACCTACACATTCTTCTTATTGGAATACAGTACAAAGCAGAGCTGGTGTTAAAGAGATAAGGAAAATCTTTTGTAATGTCTCTCTTACCTTTCAAAGAATGTTATAATTCAATCATAATTTCAAAAAATAATGAAATTTTTATGGCATCTGCAGACAACTGACAGGGTTAACACTTGGAGATAAAGTTCAAAACACATTTTTATGATTTATCTTCTCTAGGATATCAAAATATAGACTCACTGACCTTTATTCGTGGCTAGAAACCAATTATGAGTGAGTACATCCCATGTTCATCTTTTTGGGTCTGGGTTACTAGCGAAGTTGGATAAGAAGGTGAACCCAGGGAAAAGCATATAGCTATCCTCCTGGGTAGGGGAAGTAGACAGACAAGATTGCCAGGCAAAAAATCGGGATCTTAAGGGTGGGGTGGGAGGCGGGTAAGGGGAGATGGGGAGAAAAAAGTGAGAAGGGTAGGATGGGGAAAACTTGGGGCAACGGGATGATTGGGATACAGGAAGGTTGGATAGGGGAGCAGGGAAGCACATATCTTAATTAAGGGAGCCATCTTAGGGTTGGGAAGAAACTTGGACCTAGAGGGGCTTCCAGGTGCCCAAGGCGAGGTCCCCAGTTAGTTCCTGGGGCAGCTGAGGATAGGGAACCTGAAATGATCCTATCCCATAGCCATACTGATGAATATTTTGCATATCACCATAGAACCTTCATCTGGCGGTGGATGGAGATAGAGACAGAGACCCACACTGGAACACTGGACTGAGCTCCCAAAGTCCCAATGAGGAACAGAAGGAGGGAGAAGATGAGCAAGGAAGTCAGGACCAAGAGGGGTGCACCCACCCACGGAGACAGTGGGGCTGATCTATTGGGAGCTCACCAAGGCCAGCTGGATTGTGACTGAAAAAGCAGGGGATAAAACCTGACTCTGAATATGGCAGAAAATGAGGGCTGCTGAGAAGCCAAGGACAATGGCACTGGGTTTTGATCCTACTTCTTGTTCTGGCTTTGTGGGGGCCTAGCCAGTTTGGATGTTCACCTTCCTAGACCAGGATGGAGAGGGGAGGACTTTGGACTTTCCACAGGGCAGGGAACCCTGACTGCTCTTCAGACTTGAGAGTGAGGGAGAGAGGAGTGGGGGGAGGGCGGGAGGAGTGGGAGGCTTGACTTATCAACTAATTTTTTTTCTCAATAAAAATAAATAAATAAATAAAAGATTTATCTTCTCTGAGTAAAGTGAAGACTCCATGTTAGGGAATGACTAAAAACAGTGATTCAAAGAAGAAGGCAGTTATGTCAACAAAGAATAACACTTCTCCAAAAATCATAAACATTGTCAACCCTAAGTCTTAAAATAATCACGTACTATGACAAAAATTAACTAAATAATACTTTCAAAATATTTAATAGAAGATAGTATTTATCAGAAACTAGGTCCAACCTAACTGGATGAAATTATCAAATTAAAGCAAATATTAGAAGCAAAAGTTTAAAACACCTGAATGTATGTCTATAATGGTTCCTACTATATTATTCATAGAAGTGATTCTTTCTTTGTCATGTAATGCAAATAACTCCAAAGTAACAGCTTGGAGATTCACATTTTATACAATTAGCAACAAAGAGGTATGTGGAATGACTCCAATGGTAACAATCAAGGCACATTAAAAAAAAAAAAACAAAACCCTCACAAATTGTAAGAAATAAGGTAATATTGAATGAATAAGGCTCATTCCATCAGAATTTAATGGTATCTCAATTACAATACTATATTCAAAACAAAGAAACGTAAATGAGATTTAAAAATTCAGATTTAATTTATGGATAAAACTATATTAATGGCTAGGCATTTCATAACTACTATCTTAAAAGTAAATAGAATAACTAGGAAAAAATACACATAAATATAGAATATCATAATAGTATAATATAATCACACTTAATAAATGCATAATGGTAACACCATTCACTACCTGTAGAAAGCACATTCATCTTTAGGGGACAGGAAATTTTATTTAAGGTAGACCATGTAATAGACTAGATGAAAAGTATCCGTAAACTTATAAATACTAGGGTTATACAAAGTATGCATTGTAAGCACAGTAGTCTTGAACTGAAATCCACAAATATCTATCCTACTGCAGTAGATAATATACATCTAAATAACTATAGTGTCAAAAAGATATCACAAAAGAAACAAAAAATATGAACTAAATGATGAAAATAATTGTTAGCTAAATATATGGTATCTGATTAAGACCGAAATTAGAATAATCATATCTACAAAGTAGTAATATTAGATAAAGAAGTATCTTTAAATTAATGACCTGGGTTTTCTTAATTAGGGTTTAAGTGAATATAAAAAAGCAGAATTCGAAAGATAAGCTTAAATAAAATAATGAGTTCTTTATATATTTTGGAGATCAGACCTTTGTCTGTTGCGGGGTTGGTGAAGATCTTCTCCCAGTCAGTGGGTTGCCTTTTTGTCTTAGT
>NW_004949248.1:155925-164043 GCF_000317375.1 Microtus ochrogaster | reverse complement strand
ATTATTGATAAAGGTTGAAAATGACTCACCATGAACTAGATTAGCAAACAAATCATTAAAACTTTATCAAAACTGAAACTATAGGCATTGCATTTTGTTACTTGAAAATGCAAATACAATTACTACAAAGTGAAATGTAGAGCATATACAGATGATCAACATATTAAACTCAGTGTATTAGTTAATATTAATGAAATTAAACATTTACAAATTTAAATTTGTATCCCAACAGATTAAATATTTTTAATAAACTTTTGATGATAAAACAAACAAGAAGAATAGAAGGAAAATTTCAATGTGTTTACGAACGTCTAAAAATCCATGTCTAAGGCTAGATGTGTGGATCAGTGGTTAAGTTTATTTACTGATCTGCAGAGGACTGGGATCTGTTCCCAGCACCAATATTGCCAGCTCACAATTGCCTAAAACTTTTGTTTTAGGAGCTCTTATGGTCTTTTCTGGACACTACAGAAATATAATTCTATGTTGTACTTATAGACAATCACATATATACATAATTAAAGTAAACAAATAAATATTATATATTATACATCTAATATTACTTTAAATAATAGAAAATTCCTGAAATATTTTAATCTCTAAAATAATATGCACAATCTTCCTTGAAATATGTTTTCAATATTGTATGATAGTTGCAAATAGAGATTTATAAAGAGAGAGAAAGATACAGACAAGTAGATAGACAGAGACCCATACAGAGAAAAGGCACATTAAATTTTCTCTGCTCAGACTGGGCAAGATGGCCCATATTTTTATAGCCAGAAGGCAGAGACAGACATGTTGTGAGTTCAAAGCTTGCCTGACCAATTAGTGAGATTCAAAAATAAAGCTGGCTGCTCCAGTAGGTGATTTTAAAGCCCTATGTGTACAGGCAGCACAAAGAGGACTCATTGGTTTTGAAGCCTGTACACATGATGTGGGGAGTAAAATGCAGTGAGGAAAGATGGGAGAAAAGGTAATTGGGAGAATTTTATCAAAATGAATATATTCATGCATAAAACTCTCAAACAAAAGTTGAAGTTGTGAAATTAAATATAGAAAAATCAACAGAATTTTTTGTGTTAAACATTGTGTGATAATATCTGGTGAAAAATCCCAAAAGAGAATGGCGAGATATTCCTTAACTAATAATTGTAGTAATAATTTTTTTTTTTTTTTTTTTTTTGGTTTTTCGAGACAGGGTTTCTCTGTGGCTTTGGAGCCTGTCCTGGGAACTAGCTCTGTAGACCAGGCTGGTCTCGAACTCACAGAGATCCGCCTGTCTCTGCCTCCCGAGTGCTGGGATTAAAGGCGTACGCCACCATCGCCCGGCTGTAGTAATAATTGTTTAAAATGTCAATAAAAACAAAGGGATATAGACACTAAACACACTTTAAAGAAAAAGAGAGGTACACTTTCTGGTGGTTAAAAATAGGCTGCTGCTATCTGGTGTAGAGGTTAATTCAGTACTTTTAATAATTCCCTTTATTATATCAAATCTAAAAAACTAATCAGTAACTCATACCATATAATCTACATGCATTTAGTAACCATTAGGTTTTACTGTATCATAGCTAAAGTCACAATTAAATGTTCTTACTAAAGAGAAGATACATGGAAACTTCTTCCTTACAACCAGACATTAGCTTGTTGACACTAAACGGCATAGTTAAACTATTTGGAAACCTAAGGAATTACTTCCCTCGAATAATTTTGTACTAGTAGTAAGTTTCTCTGCAATTACATCTGTACATTTTCAGATGTTTACATAGTCCATATGTTATGTTGATGTAAATTTATAATGTGTTAATTCTACAATCATTTATGAGACAAACATTTTCTGTAAATTGACCCCAGTTTAAAATATACTTTTCGAAAACAAAAACATTCACCCACCCATTTAAATGAACATGATACATTTTCCCAAAATTTTCAAACATCTCTGATTTTGCAATATAGAATATGAAAAGAACAGCAATTTTCAAGCAATGACCACAACAAAAATCTTATCTCGAAAAACCCACCCTTCACCCCAACAGACACAAGAATGAGTTATTTTTTAGAAAAAAAATGATTTTTAAAAAATATTCTTTGTTGTATTTGGTATTTGCATTTACATTTTAGTGTTTTAGTACTTGGGTTTTATCTAAACTCTGTTTTGCATTTTATAATTTATTAAAACATACCGGAGTATGTTTTAATAAATTATATATATATGAATCATATTTGTTTTAAATACAAAAGGATATTTAATTACTATACATAGTAAATTATCTAACAATTGACATTATACAGTACAATTCAATCAATTTCACAATTGTTATGTTAATTTATTAATCAATAAAATTAGATAAATAAAAATCTGGAGTTAAGCAGTAACAATTTATTCCAAAGCTGTTTTGTGAAAAAAATTATTGATGGTTTCCTATTTGTTTGTTTTTTTATAAAAAAAATAAAAGATTAAATACTTTTAGAGGCCAGTCATTGAACATCCTTGGAGCAATTTGTACAAAAATTAACCAAATATAAATTTATCTGTATATAATGGTAAAGTTATATGGTTAGCCTGAACCAAAATTTTATTACTAAAACAATAGAATAAGAAACTTAAAGTTATTTATTCTCTTTGAATAAAGTTCTTAGTTTTAAACTCAGTATATAATCTATAGGCAGAATTCATTAATGTACAAAAACCACTTAAGTATAGATTTATAAAAGCTTATGAGGGAAATGGTTGATAATTTTGCAGAAATTTTATTGATACTTATTATCATAATCTATGAGAAGAACCACAGGTATCTGCTTTTTCCAATTATACTATAGTGTGTAGAGATATGGCCATTAAGTAGAACAGTTGGTCCACCTACTTAGAACCACATCTGTTTTAGTCTGTTCCGTCCAAAGATGATACCATATACAATCTGTTTCCTAGTTGGAGATCCATACCTTTACAATCATTCTGAGTAGGGTTGCAATGGTTACTTATAAGCAATATTATTTATTGTCTAAATTGGACACACTCTGTATGCATTAACTATACTCAGTTTACAAGAAAATATTCAAGTCACTTCAGGAAATTGTATTCTAATTATTTAACAGCTGAAGGCAAGGGTTTCAATTTGTCACATACTGCATACTCTCATTCACTTTAAAATAATTACTTATAAATATAATATAATAAAAATGATCTTTAGACACATTAGGATCCAAATGTATAGACTGGTGTTTAAGATAGAAACAATATTTGTACTATTAAATTAATGATAGTAGCCATTTTAATACATTATTATTTAGCTCCTAGTTGTACATAGTTTAAAAATTCAGGATTCAATGAGAGACCTTTTAGATATTGCACGGAACTTTGTTCCTGTAAATGATTCTATTGAATAATTAAGGAATCTCAGCCAACAGCCACCATGGTAACATTTAATTATTCTGTTCCTTTTTTTAAAAAAAAAAACAATGATCAAGAATTTGCTAAGCAAAAGTCTTAGTATACAAAAAACATGAAAATGCTTTATGCTTCTAAGCAGCTGCTGGATGTACAAGCTTCCATAATGCTTCTATGCAGTAAAAATACAAAACCCCCAGTTAAAGGAAAAGTAATAATTAGAGATAATCTATCATAGCCTAATTTATGATATAAAAGAACTTTGAAGGAAATAAGTGTTTAAGAAACAGAATTCACTAACAGATTCTCTCTTCTAAGTTCTCATTGCTGAGATGTTATTCTGACAAGGTAAGTCAAATGAGAAAGGTTTAACTTGGGTTACAGTTCCAGAGAGAAGCAGTCCAGTACCCATACAGAAGCTGAGTCTAACCAGAAAGTCAGGCCAGGCTATTAGAAAAGCCTGTCTCAGCTGGGCTGTGGTGGCGCACGCCTTTAATCCCAGCACTTGGGAGGCAGAGGCAGGCGGATCTCTGTGAGTTCGAGGCCAGCCTGGGAGAGTTCCAGGACAGGCTCCAAAGCAGCAGAGAAACCCTGTCTCGAAAAACTAAAAAAAAAAAAAAGCCTGTCTCTAGTGACTGATTCCTTCACTCAGGGTCTACCTCCTAAAGGCTTTCCATCCTGTCTAAATGGTCCTAAGGGCCAGGATGGGAATGAAGTGCTCAAATATTTGTAGCTGCAGGGGACGTTCCACATAGAAATCACAACACAAGCCTCACTCATTCAGCCTCTACTGATAGACAAGGCTGCATTTTCAGGGAGAGCTTTCCAAGAGGAATCTAAAATGAGACATAATATCAGTTGCTCAATATTATATGAATGTATGATGCTTGTTGCTTGTAAAAGACTCTTCCAGGAAGGAGACTTATCAACTAACCACTTCCAAATAATACTACCTAACAATGACATAATTTAAAAGCTCTATACAATCATATTAATTAGATAGCCCTGTCTAGTTTACAATATTCTCACCATTTCAACAGACATTTTTCATCTTAGGTGTTTATGCTAATCAACTCATAACATACAATCATTCTAGACTTGCAATTATCAAACTACAAAGCATTGCTTTACAGAAAACTCTGCAATGATAAGTAGAGACGATTAATGGCTCCAGGATTGTTCATTTGTTGCTATGGAAACTCTGCTTTTCTACAGAACTATTAGTAAACAGCATATTAAGGCTTCTGCCAAAGGCGGAGTCAGTCTTGGCAAATGTGTCATAAATGCAAAATGGTATTATTACCATTGTCCTAGTGAGGGTTTCTATCACTGTGAAGAGACACCATGACCACTGCCACTCTTCTAAAGGAAACCATTTTATTGGAACTGGCTTACAATTTCAGAGGCTTAGCCATGCAGGTAGACATGGTGATGGAGTAGGAGCTGACAGTTCTACATCTTGATCTACAGGCATCAGAAACTACTGTGACACTAGGTATAACTTGCACATTGGAGACCTCAAAGTCCATCTCCACAGTGGAACACTTCTTCCAACAAGGCCACCCATTTTTTCATTAAGGCTACATCTCCTAAAGTTGCCACTCCCTATGGAGGCCACTTTGCTTAAAATAACCACAGCTACCATGATATGCCATTATTTCATATAACAGATTTTTTTTAAGACTTAATAGTCTTATTTTATTTATTTATTTATTAAAGATTTCTGCCTCCTCCCCGCCTCCGCCTCCCATTTCCCACCCCCTTCCCTGATTGAGTCCCCCTCCCTTGTCAGCCCAAAGAGCAATCAGGATTCCCTGCCCTGTGGGAAGTCCAAGGAACCCCCACCTCCATCCAGGTCTAGTAAGTTGAGCATCCAAACTGCCTAGGCTCTTACAAAGCCAGTATGTGCAGTAGTATCAGAAACCCATTGCCATTGTTCTTGAGTTCTCAGTAGTCCTCATTGTCCGCTATGTTCAGCAAGTCCGGTTTTATCCCAGGCTTTTTCAGACCCAGGCCAGCTGGCCTTGGTGAGTTCCCAATAGAACATCCCCATTGTTTCAGTGTGTGGGTGCACCCCTTGCGGTCCTGAGTTCCTTGCTCGTGCTCTCTCTCCTTCTGCTCCTGATTTGGACCTTGAGAATTATGTCCGGTGCTCCAATGTCTGTCTCTGTCTCCTTTCATCGCCTGATGAAGGTTAATATTCAGGAGGATGCCTATATGTTTTTCTTTGAGTTCTCCTTATTTAGCTTCTCTAGGATCACTAATTATATTTTATTGATAAAATTAATAAACTTAATTTATAAAGCAAAAGACATAAATAGAAATATGGACATCTGGTGGACTAGGCTTGCACACATTAAGATATTCATCGCAATTCAAATATTTTAAGTGAGAACAGATAATACCTTATAATTAGGAACTAAATTAATATGCAAATTCTTGGAATATTTATTTTTCAATGATTTTATTATTGTATTCAAGTATTTACTTATTTATATCCAAATTCAGGTTTCTCCTCCCCCTTTCCCTTGCAGTCGCCTTTCCCAAACTCCCGTCCGGCCCTGCTACCCTCTCCTCCTCCTCCATTTATATTCAGAAAAGAATAAATCTTCTATAGATATCAATCAAACTTGGCGTATCAATTTGCAGTAAGATCAGGCACCCCCTCATGTGTTAAGGCTGTACAAGCAAACTCAGTATGAGGAATATGGTACCAACTACCATGGAAAGATTCAGAGAGAGCCCCTGATGCCACTGTTAGGAGTCCCACAAGAAGAAGCTATACAATTGTAACATATATGCACAGAGTCTAGGTCAGTCCCATTAAGGCTCCCTGACTGCTGGTTCAGTCTCTGAGGACTCTTTAGAGACCAGGTTAGTTGATTCTGTAGGTTTTCTTGTAGTATCCTTGACCCTTCTGGCTTCTTAGTCTCTCTTACCCTTACCCCTCTTCCAGAGGATTCCTTGAGGTCTGCCTAATTTTTGTCTATGGATCTGCATCTGTTTCCACAAGTTGCTGAATGAAGGCTCTCTGATTACAACTGGGCTAGGCACCAATCATGCTTGTCTTTCTGGCTCTGGGTTACCTCACTCAGGATAAAGTTTTTCTAGCTCTATATATTTATCTGCAAAGATCATGATGTTCTGTTTTTCACGTTTAGCAATACTCCATTGTGTAGATGTATCACTTATTTTTTAAATCCATTCTTCTGTTGAGAGATGTCTAGGTTGTTTGCAGTTTCTGACTATTACAAATAAAACTGCAATGAATATAGCTGAACAAGTGTCCTTGTAGTACTATTGAGAATCCTTTGGGTATATGCCCAAGAGTGGTATAGCTGGGTTTTGTGTTAGATCGATTTCTAATTTTCTGAGGAAATGCCATATTGATTTCCACAGTAATACATGTTTGTACTCCAACCAGAGATGGAGGAATGTTCCCTTGGTCCTCATTCTCACAAACATGATCTATCTCTTGTGTTTTTAGCCATTCTGAGAGGTGTAAGATAGAATATCAGAGTCATTTTTTTTTGTATTTCCCTGAGGGTTAAGAATGATGAACATTTTTAAAAATATTTCTCAGTCATCTGAGATTCTTCAGTTCCAAATTATGTGTTTAGATCCATACACTATTTTTAAATTGGATTATTTGGTTTTTTTTATGTCTAGTTTCTTATGTTACTTATATATTTTGGAAATAAGCCCCCTGTCAGATTTTGGGTTGATGAATATCTTTTCTGATTCTGTAGGCTAATGTTATGTCCTTTGGATGACATCATTCTTGCCTCACAGAAGCTTTTCAGTTTCATGAGGTCAACATTTATTAGTTGTTGATATTATAGCCTGAGCTATTGTTGTTTTATTCAGAAGGTTGTCTCCTGTGCCAATGTGTTCAAGGTTATTTCCCACTTTTTCTTCTACCAGGCTCAGTGTATCTAGATTTATGTTGCTCTCTTTGATCCATTAGACTTGAGTTTGATCAGAGTGATATATATTTGCATTCTTATACATGCTTACAACTAGCAATTTGTTTAAGATGCTTTCTTTTTTATATTATATAATTTTGGCCTCCTTGTCAAATCAAAAATTCAGTACCCATAGGCATGTGGATTTACAACTGTGTCTTCCATTTGATTTAATTGATAAACCTATTTTTATGTCAATGCTATACATTTCTTTATCACAATAATTCTGTAATAACACTTAAAATCAACAAAGGTGACATTTCTAGAAGTTCTTTTATGGTACAGGATTTTGTTTGCCATTTGCCATTTTTTGTTTTTCCATGAGAAATTGAGTATTATTTTTTTCAAGTTTTGTAAATAATTGTGCTGTAATTTTGATGGGCATTGCATTGAATTTGTAGATTGCTATTGGTGGAAGTTCCATTTTTTTCTCTGTTATTTCTACCAGTCCATGAGTATGGAAGCTGTTCATTAGTTGTAGGAGTTCTCTGGTAACATTTTTGGAATTGATTGTATATATTACCCTATCATCTGGTGATAGTGATATTGACTTCTTTTCCAACTGATGTTCCTTTGATCTGCTTTGGTTCCTTTATTGCTCTGGAAATAATTTCAAGTCCTATATTGAATATATTTAGAGAGTGTACAGCTTTGTCTTGTTCCTAATTTTATTTTTTTTTATTTTATTTTTTTTATTGAGAAAAGGAAAAAAAAACAAGTTTCCACCTCCTCCCAGCCTCCCATTTCCCTCCCCCTCCTCCC
>NW_004949248.1:138207-150615 GCF_000317375.1 Microtus ochrogaster | reverse complement strand
ATCTGATATTCTTTCTTCTAACTCTTGTATTCTGTTGGTTATGCTTGTTTCTGTAGACTCTGTTTGTTTACTTAGGTTTTCCATGTCCAGCCGGCCCTCTGTTTGTGTTTTCTTCTTTGCCTCCATTTCAGTTTTCAAGTCTTGAACTGTTTCCATTAATCTGTTTGATTGTTTTTCCTTGGTTGTCTAGGGTATCATTCACTGATTTATTCAATTCTTCAAACTTTCTGTTATATTTCTCATCCATTTCTGTAAGGGCATTTTTTTACATGCTGTTTAAGGGCGTCAATCACTTTCATGAAGTCCATCTTTTCTTCTTCTTCTTGATTAAGGTGTTCATGTCCTCCCGTTGTGAGGTCACTGGTTTCTGGTGGCGTCATGTTGCTTTTCAGCTTGTTGGGTGAATTCTTGCCTTGGCGTCTGCCCATCTCTTCTTCCGAATGCTCCCTTATGGATCTTCTTTTCCCGGATCAGGACTCCTTGCCTACCCAACACTGGTTCTCCCCAATGTTGGCTCTCCCCAACACTGGGTCTCCCCAAAGCTAGGTCTCCTGGCGCAGAAGATCAGGCCTCTGTGCTGGATGGGCAGGTCGCAAACAAGGCGCCAACCCCCAAAGCTAGGTCTCCTGGCGCAGAAGATCAGGCCTCTGTGCTGGATGGGCAGGTCGCAAACAAGGCACCAACCCTGCTCTTTGCAGGCAGGCTATAGAAACAAAGCCTTGTTCCTAATTTTAGTGTAATTGTTTTAAATTTGTTATTTAATTTGATTTTGGCTATTTGATTTCTTTATGTTTCCTTTATTATGTTTAGTTATGTCCCTTGTATCCCAGATCTCACCACGAATTTTATCATAAAAGTGTATTGGATGACGTAAAAGGCTTTTTTTCATAAACTAATGAGATAATGTGTTTTTAAATTTGTTTGTTTATATGGAGGATTATATTGACAAATTTTCCTATGTTGGACCATCCCTGCATCATCTGGAATAAGGATTGCTTGATCATGGTGAATGACCTTTATGATGTATTCTTGTATTTGGTTTTTGAGTATTTTACTGCATTTTTGTATTATTATTTATGAAGAACCTTGGTTTGTAATTGTCTTTCTTTGCTTAGTCCTTTTGTGTCTTGGATATTAAGATAAGTTTGTCCATATAGGATAGATTTGGCAATGTATTTTTCTCTTTCTATTTCGTGAAATAATTTGAGGAGAATTGATCATAGCTCTTCTTTGATATTTTGATAGAATTTTGGAATTCTGCATTAATATTATCTGGCCCTTAGCATTTTTTGGGGGGGTCAGAAGATTTTTAATGCTTGTTTCTATTTCCTTAGGGGAGTTACAGGTCTATTAAAAAAAAAGATCTTGATTTAACTTTAGTAAGTAGTATCTATCAATAAATTTGTCTGTTTCTTTTAGGTTTTCCAATTTTATATATACAGATATTTTAACTGTCTTTACTACTATTATTATTTTAAACTATATATTTTTCTTCATTCCTCTCCCTTCCTCCTTCCTCCTTTTCTTGCCCTCCCATGATTCCCACTCTCCCAATTTACTCAGTAGATCATGTCTTTTTCTACTTCCCATGTAGACTAGATATATGTATGTATTTCTTAGGGTCCTCTTTATTGTCTGGGTTCTCTGGGATTGTAAATTGTAGGATGGTTTTTCTTTGTTTTATGTCTAAAAGTGATTTGTATTGAGTACATATTATATTTGTCTTTCTGCATCTGGATTATCTCACTCAGTATGATGTTTTCTAGATCCATCCATTTGATGTCATTATTTTTTTTCCACTGTGTAGTGTTCCATTGATTAAATGTAACACATCTTCTTTATCCATTCTTTGGTCAAGGGGCAATTAGTTTATTTCCAGGTTCTGGCTATGAAAATAATTCTGCTATGAACATAGCTGAGCACATGTCCTTGTCATAGAATTGAGCATCCTATGGGTGTATGCCCAAAAGCAGAATTATTGATTGTTAACTAATTTTCTGAGAAATCGTCATACTGATTTCCAAAATGGCTGTATCAGTTTGTACTCCCACAAGCAATGGAGGAGTATTTCCTTTTCCCCACATCCTCTCCATGATAAGTTGTCATCAGTGTTTTTGATCTTAGCCATTCTTAAAATTATAAGATGGAATCTCAGAGTTGTTTTGATTTAGATTTGTCTGATGGCTAAGGATATTGAACATTTCCTTAAGTGTCTTTCAGCCATTTTAGATTGATCTGTTGAGAGTTCTCTGTTTAGGTATGTCTTCCACTTTTTTATCAGATTATCTCAATGAAGATTTTTTCTAATTGGTTTTTAAAATGTTTTCTTTCTTTCTCTTTTATTGATTTCAGTCCTCAGTTTGATTATTTTCTGTATCTACTCCCCTTGGGTTTGTTTGCATTTTGCTTGTTCTAGAGCTAGGTATGCTGCTAAGTTACTAGTATGAGATTTTCCATATTTTTTTATGAAACCACTTAGTGCTATGGACCTTACTCTAACAAAGATTTCATCATGCCCCATACGTTTGTATATGTTGTAGATTTATTTACTTTGAATTCTAGAAAGACTATAACTTCTGCTTTATTTCTACTTTGACCCAGTAGTAATTTAATAAAAGTTGTTCAGTAGCCATATATTTTTAGGCATTCTGTTGTTTCTGTCATTATTGAAATCTACTTTTATTCCATAGTGGTATGAGTTATCATAATTTTCTTGTATCTGTGGAGACTTGCTTGGTGAAGTGCTGAGAAGAAGGCATACTCTGTGTTTGAATGAAGTATTCTATAGAAATCTTTTAGGTTCATAATGTCTGCTAACTCAAATTATATCTCTGTTTTGTTTTTGTCTGTGTGACCTATTCATTGATGAGAGTAGGGTATTGGAGTCTCCCTCTATCAATATGTGAATGTAAATGTATGATTTAAGCTTTAGTAATATATCTTATACAATGTGGTTATCCTTGTGTTTGGACCATAGATGTTAAGAATTCAAAGATCAAGTTGGTGGATTTTTCCTTGGTTGAGCGCTAAACCTCCTTCCCATACATATTTACTAATTTTGGCTCGAAGTCTATTTTGTTAGGTGTTAGAATGACTACATTTGAATGGATAGGGTGCTTCTTGGAGTCATTTGATTAGAAATTTTTTCTAAGCATTTACTCTAATATAATGAAATCTTTGATGTGTGTTTCTTGTATGTAGCATAATAATGGGTATTGTTTTCACATCCATTCTGTTATGTCATAGTTTTCTTTTAAACGGGGGAATTGAGTCCACTGATAATGAATGATATAATTGACCAATTATTGTTAATTTATGTAAATTTGTTGCAGTCGGTAAAGTGTATGCTAGTGTGAGATTATTAATTGCCTGTTTGCAGGGGTGTAATTAACCTTCTTGGGTTGGAGTTTTCCATCTAGTCCTTTCTGTAGGGCTTGATTTGAGGATAGATATTGTTTAAATTTGACTTTATTAGGTATATCTTATATTGTATGGAGCCACTTGGTTTCCGGTTGATCAGCCCCCAAATAATCACACATAAACTATATTATTTAAATCACTGTTTGGCCCATTAGCTATAGCTTCTTGCTTGCCAACTCTTGATTTAACCCATCTCCATTATTCTGTGCACCACCATGAGTTCCTGGCCTACCAGCAAAGTTTCAGCATGTCTGTCCCCAGCAGTGGCTCTCTGGCTTCTCAAAACTCATACTTCTTCCTCCCAGCATTAAGTTTAGTTTCCCCCACCTCTCCCTGTTCTGCCCTGTTCTGCTATAGGCTCAAAGCAGTGTCCTTATTCACCAATGGTATTCACAGCATACAGAAGGAAATCCCACATCACCTCCTATTTTCTGTTTAAATAGAAAGGAAGTTTTAAAATTTAACATAGTAAAATAACATATAAGAAAACAGGTATCAAACAAGAATTATAGTTAGAATATTTATATTTACTTTATATTTTATCATAACTAAGGAAAACTATAACTAAATATTCTCAACTTTGTGAAAGACTCCAAGAGGATATAATATTACCTAACTAAACAGGGAGTGCATTGTAAGCAACTTCCAAAACTCTAGAATTGAAAGAAATATTTTTCTGCCCTGGAGAGTCACCCAAAGTTCCTCTATACCACTGGGGCAGCCATCTTCAGCCTACAGGCCAGTAGTATACAGCTGTCTTTTCCATGAAGCAAGAAATTTGAAGACCTGCTCTGCCTTGTAGTGACAAAGTCCATCAGTTGCATTTTTTTGTGTCATGCAGAATGTCTAGCAGACTCTTTCATGAAACAGGAACCCTAAAGGACTATTTCACCTTCTTTAGGCAACTTCAGCAGTCATTTTTCTGTGGGTCCTGCATGTCCAGTTTAAACATTATAACATCAAGCAGTCCAGACAAGATAAGTTTCTTGCCCAAATGGCTAACCAACTCCATGAGAAGCCTCATTGATGCCCATCATCCTCTTGAAATAATTGGTGCTTCCAGGAGCAGATGTGTCTCATGTTATGAAATGTCTTCTAGTGGTATGGGCTGAGATATAATAATCTTATTATTTGTTTTTATTTGAGGCAACATTTCATTGTGTAGTTCTAGCTAGCATAGAAATTGGTATATAGACTAGGCTGATCTCAAATTTAAAGCAACCCTCCTTCTTCTGTCACAATAGCTTAGAATGAAAATGTGTTCCAAAACATACACTGACTACTTCTTATGTTAAAATAAATACTTCATGTTATTTTAGTTTTTCATGTTTACTGAAAATATTCATTTTCAGAGATGCCATGTTAAATTACTTAATACTTTACAATAAAAGGTTTTATAGCCCATCATATATTAGCTTGAAAAATAGAAGCCAAAGTCTACATGAGTGCATATAACATTTTTGGTTGCCTTTGACTAAACTGGCTAGAACACATGTGCAGGAGTTTATCATTTTCCATCAAATTTATAACAATATTTAAGTAAGTATTCTGTCTATCTATGAGAGTCATAAATTTATGATCATATATATATATAATATATTATATATATCATATATTATATATGATATTATATATCATATATAATATATATGATATAATACATATTGTATATGATATATAATATTATATATCATATATTATATCATATATATGATATATATTATATCATATATATGATATATAATATATATTATATATATCATATAGAGTTACAAGCTTTTTAATAATAAGATTTTATTAATATCATTAGTTGATTTTGTATTGTGAACACAGTAGTATACTTGTTAAACATATTGGTGTAGTCATACACAACTGAGTTTAAGTGATTACTATGTGTGTGTGTATGTGTGTGTTTGTCTAAATATATAAGCATAGGCTTCTCAGCCCCTTTAATGCTACTTTTATGTACATGATTTCGTGGTTGAACATTTCTTATTAGATCACCAATTAGGGTGCTCATCTTTAGGGAAGATTAATTCTCCTACTCTGAGCATTCCTTAATTGCTATATTTCTTTAAACAGGTCTAAAAGCACTGAGATTTCTCCCTTCTACATTAGCATGATAATCAGTGTTGCACTTATTTTGGGCTTGTGTAGGTGTCATATTCCTACGGCTTTATATTTGATGTTTAACTATCATCTCTAAAGGAGACATTTCATGTAGACCTTCATTTCCTCCAGATTTTATCAACTTTCTGCCCCAACTTCCATAATGTTTCCTGATCCTTCAGCGCAAGATTTGTGCTGTAGACATATCATAGGAGCTTGGTACCTCATAATTGCTTATTCTCTACAATTAGATCAGTAATTTTGTTTGTTTTTTTGTAATTGTGCCTTGTTGGCTGGTTCCTGCTACAAAACATGCAGAAGTAAATTACTGGAGAGTTTGGATGCGATAAAAAAGGGATCCTTGTTTTACTTTTTGTTGATTTTGTTTGTTTAAAATGAACACATTGTGTAAAGAAAACAATTGATCATAATCACCTTTATAATGCAAAAACACATAAAGCAATAAGTTTTTGTTTTTCCGTATTGGATATTTTTCCTTATCATGACTATCTCTACTTTTATTACCATTGCCAAGAGAGTAGAATTGTACACCAACATCATCACAAACACATGAGTTACACGTTGAATTATCATTTGGCAGCTGTGACATCTTTAAGTAATAGAACTTTCTTCTAATGAAATCTCCTGGGTTCACTTATCTGCATATGGGACTTTGTTGTTATTTATGTAACTGCTTTCTGTGCATTACACATGAAAATTTCAGCTGTTAAGGAAACTTTTTTGACAAAATATGTTTAGAAATAAATACAGATTATGTCAATTTTATACAAGGTCAAAAATATAAATACCTATATATATTATACCTATATGTAATGTCTTTGGGATATTAAACTTGCAACTACCAACCGAAGAATTCTTCTTGCATTATAAAATGATATGTAAAAAATTCAAAGAACTAGATTAAAAGTATTGGTAATCATTACATGAATTTTCTAGTTTGATGACTTTAAGAAAAGTAAGCAGTAGAACTAGAAATTTGTTAACTTGTTTTAAAATTTAAAGTAGGGAATTACTTGTAGAAGAGTTACATACTCCATTTTGCTCTCAATAGTCATTCACTCAATCATGCACCATTAAATAGAATTTTAGGTATCTACTTTAGCTCATTATTAAAATGGATCATGAATTACATTATTTGCCTTTCAAACAGTGATGTGGAGTAGATTGCCTAGAGAAAAATGAGCTCCTAACTACAAATGCTGTGTTTTCAGAGAGTTTTCTCTCTTTGCTTTTTACTTACAGTAGAAAATAATGATTTAGACATAAATTCAAATTTTCTGCACTACAATCAATTAGCCTGTTACCATCTCGAAATTGAAAAAAATTAGGAAGTGACTCTATAGAAGTTACTTAAAAATAGGGAAATCTTAGAATAAATAGACCTAATATTTTATATAGGTGAAGCAAAAAACTGATTCCCAAACTCAAAATTAATTTTATTTAAGATATTTGTCTTTTTATCAGCACACTAACCCTCAGGAATCTAAAGACCTGGTATCTATTTTGATTTTTGCTAATTAAAAGTCATCCAGATTTAACAGATGAATTAAATTTATACTACTTCATTGATTAAGAGATGCTTCACAATATTTCCAAGCTCTGTGTCTGCTCTAAATATTTCAGTTAATTACAGCTAATGAGAATTGGTTGATCTAGAAACGATTCCTCATAGGTATGACTATGGTCAATTGTTCCATTCCTTGTATCTGTATCTTTTCACACTTGCATATATCTTTTGTTTTTAACATATTAATTAAAAACAAGTTATTTGAGATGACATACATACATATGCACATATAAATGATTAAACAATGATACTATATTAGTCTTCTAACTCAAGCAATGTACATGCAAGTAATTTGTTCATGTTCATCTCTTATATAGTAATGTCTATGTTTAAGGAAAATTTGTAGTTAAATAAAATATAGCTATTGGATTACTTTTGTGTAAAATGTGTGAATATAATCTCAATATCTGATAAGGGACAAGATTCAGTATATAATTTTTAGAAAATGAAAATAATTTTCTTTAATAAGCATTAATGCATGGCAAAGTAGCTTGATTCCCATAGGTATCCTGAATCATAAGTTCTTCAGGCTATGTCATCATATATTTTAAGACCTTTGATCTTAACTAGGCATTTATCTTATGGAAGTCATAGTTTTGACTATGCACCATCTATACCATCCTTATAAGGTGATTTGCTTAAAATATGAATGTATTTTCACTATACTATATATATTATGAAGCAATGAACTTAGCTACTCTCTAAAGACAGATCTATTCTTGTAAAGAGTATTTCAAATGGGAAAGATTTTATAGTTCTCTAGGCTGTGATAGCTTTCCAAAGTTCATTTATTAAATGTGCCCAATTTTAAATTATTTTTCCTCTAGGGTGTTGCAACTGTCACTACAATTTAATTAAATACTGCTACCAAATATAACAAAAAAGAATTTCTTTTTATATTATTTTAATTTTTATCATTTTTAACACCTTATTTTGCATACCAATCCCAGTTTCCTCTCCTTACCTTCCTCCTGCTCCCTCCATCAACTTCCCCCATCCCACCCCATCCACTCCTCAGAGAGGGTGAGGCCTCCCATGTAAAGTTTGTTATATCACTTGAGGCAGGACCAGGGCCCTTCCCCTGGTATCAAGGCTGAACAAGGTATCTCTCCACAGGAGGGAATGAGCCCAAAGTGTCAGTTCATGCACTAGAGATAAATACTGGTTCCATTGCTAGTGGCCCTCAAAACTGCCCAAGCCACACAACTATCACCCACATTCAGAGGGTCTTTGCTTGGTCATATGCAGGTACCTCAGCTGTCAGTACTGAGTCAGTGAGCTTCGACTAGTTTGGGTCAGCTGTTTCTGTGGGTTTCCCCATGGCGGTCTGGCCTCTTTGATCCTAATAGCACTCTTCCTCTGTGGCTGGGCTCCAGTGCTTAGCTATGGATCACGGTCTCTGCTTCTATCAGTTACTAGGTGAAGGTTTTACAATGACAATTAAGGTAGTCATAAATCCGACTACAGGGAAAGGGCATTTTAGGTACCCTATTTATTTTACATACACTATGGTTTAGATTCTTAGCTGGGTTCATCCCAAGAAGATTTTTTTTTAATTTATTTATTTATTAAAGATTTCTGCCTCCTCCCCGCCTCCGCCTCCCATTTCCCACCCCCTTCCCCGATTGAGTCCCCCTCCCTTGTCAACCCAAAGAGCAATCAGGGTTCCCTGCCCTGTGAGAAGTCCAAGGACCGCCCACCTCCGTCCAGGTCTAGTAAGGTGAGCATCCAAACTGCCTAGGCTCCCACAAAGCCAGTACGTGCAGTAGGATCAAAAACCCATTGCCATTGTTCTTGAGTTCTCAGTAGCCCTCATTGTCCGCTATGTTCAGAGAGTCCGGTTTTATCCCATGTTTTTTCAGACCCGGGCCAGCTGGCCTTGGTGAGTACCTGACAGAACATCCCCATTGTTTCAGTGTGTGGGTGCACCCCTTGCGGTCCTGAGTTCCTTGCTCGTGCTCTCTCTCCATCTGCTCCTGATTTGGACCTTGAGATTTCAGTCCGGTGCTCCAATGTGGGTCTCTGTCTCTGTCTCCTTTCATAGCCTGATGAAGGTTAATAATCAGGAGGGTGCCTATATGTTTTTTTGGGGGGTTCACCTTCTTATTTAGCTTCTCTAGGATCACGAATTATAGGCTCAATGTCCTTTATGGCTAGAAACCAAATATGAGTAAGTACATCCCATGTTCCTCTTTTTGGGTCTGGGTTACCTCACTCAGGATAGTGTTTTCTATTTCCATCCATTTGTATGCAAAATTCAAGAAGTCCTTGTTTTTTACTGCTGAGTAGTACTCTAATATGTATATATTAGCTGAACAGAGAATTCTCAACAGAAGAAGTTCAAATGACCAAAAGACACTTAAGATCATGCTCAACTTCCTTAGCGATCAGGGAAATGCAAATCAAGACAACTTTAAGATACCATCTTACACCTGTCAGAATGGCTAAAATCAAAAACACCAATGATAGCCTTTGCTAGAGAAGTTGTGGAGAAAGGGGAACACTCATCCATTGCTGGTGGGAATGCAAACTTGTGCAACCACTTTGGAAAGCAGTGTGGCGGTTTCTCAGGATATTCGGGATCAATCTACCCCTGGACCCAGCAATACTACTCTTGGGAATATACCCAAGAGATGCCCTATCATACAACAAAAGTATATGCTCAACAATGTTCATAGCAGCATTGTTTGTAATAGCCAAAACCTGGAAACAACCGAGATGCCCTTCAATGGAAGAATGGATGAAGAATGTATGGAAGAAGGAAATTTTTAACTGCAAGCTTTCACTTTTAAATTTACTTCAAACTAACTATCCTATCCCTATATAATTATTAATATAATTTCTGTGCCTGTAATATTTGGGGCATCTCAAATAAATAAAATAAAAGTATTTATAGAAATATCTTTATAATTAGCATATGTTCCAAATTCTTCCATGTTGTGCAATTCGTATCTTTATGACATTATTTCAGTTCATGACTATGACACTTTTATTTTTCCATTCATCAGCTGATCTTCACAAGTTTAATACTCTGCTTTATTCCTTTGTGTATACCGGTTTTCCGTTCATTTGTTCATTTGTCTTATGTAGACATGATTTCATTAGCTTTGTAGATTAGTTTTTAGTATTGGCATCTACTTTACTAAGATGCATACATGTATATGTGTTTTCTTTTAATCAGAGGGTTGCACATTTCTTTCAATAACATCTGGATTTTTTCAGTACATTTTTGGAATTTCACAAAATTCATTGAATTTATTGATACAGTTTTATGTTACTGTATTAGTAATTGTCTTATAATTTATGCATTTGTGATTTCTTAATAATATATGTCAATGAAGTTGATGTTTATGGAATGATTTTGCATCTTTCAAAGTGCAGAACTCCTCCATTCATTCTGGACCTTTATTCATATATTACTAAGTCATTTTCACAATAAGGTCATTTTACCTACTAAATAAATATTTTTTTCTATTTCACTACCTGTCTCTACTACTGATTGCCTGATACATCCTTCCTTACTTACCCACAGAACAATATTAAATAAAATATAAATAGGTTTTAACCCAGCTTTTATTTTCTTCATAAAGCATTTCTCACTGCTCTACCACGTAGTGTAGTAGGTATTGTTGCCCTTTACTAGTTTGAGGAAATAAATCTAGAATTGTGTATATTTGCTCCTATTTTAATGGAGAATAGATTAATTTTTATACAATATCTTCTGATTACTATATCCATTCCCCCAACTTCTCTCTGACCCTCCCTATTCCCTCACCCACCAAATTCACATCCTTTCCTGCTCTCTTTTGAAAACGAACAGATTTCTAATAATAATGATAATAAAATAATAGCAATCAATGTAATAATAGTATAAAAATCAAATACAATAACATAAAAACAAACCTGAATAGAACAAAACCAACAAGTGAACAGAAAAGAAAAAGGGAAAAAAAAGCTTAATAACACATATAGATGCAGAGCCACACTCAGTAACACATACCAAAATACAACCAAGACACAAAATAGGAAACCATGAGGAAACAATGATTTAGGCTTATTTGCCCCACCTTACAAATGTAATTAGACAGTCCATAATATGACAAGAGATGCTGTAGTGGTAACATAATTTTGTGCTTCTCAATATAATGTCTTTTTCATCTCAGTAAATCATTATTTACAGATGGCTTCTGACTATAAGGATTCTGCTTAAGTGTTTTGTGGCTATTCACATAAAAACATTATGTTCATTCTCAGTTCTGTTCATTGCCAATGTTGATTTAGTTACACTTAATATAAGGATCACTCATAATTAAATTTACATATTTAACTAAAGTAAGTTACCTTACTCTTATGTTCTGAATGCTTTGTATCAAGGGATCACTGTGGGACAGCATAAACCATTTTGTTATTAAATTAGTCTTTTTGGCTTATTATTCACAAGCTTGTACATACGTTTAATTTGCAATTTGGAGTTCATTGAGTTTAAAATCCTGTTTTCTATGTTCAGTCATGTTTTTCAGGTCACTTCTGATACATTTTAGGAGACTACCATATGTGTTATACCTTACATGTAGCATCCCAAGAAACCAGTATGCTCAGACTTTGTTATCATTCAGTGAGTGAGTGAATGCCTGCTGTTTTTGAGAATTTTATTGGGTGGGGTTGGGCAATCCATGCAGAGTAGAATATTTTTAGTTCTGGAAAAACAAAACAGAGCAATCAATAAAAAACTGTCTCTAGAATGAAGTAAATTCAATCCAATAACTTTTAAATTCAGTGAAATCTGTGATGCTCCTGTTTTGTGTTGGAGAGAATAACTCCTACACTAAGTTTTCTTTAAATATATGTCATTCATTTCTGTACCCTTCTAGAGTTTATGATAAGCTTATGCACAGATCATGGGAGATTTTCTTTCCACCCTATAAACTTTCATGATTGCTCCGTTTTAATTCTACTTAGCCATGTGCAAAAATCTCCAAATTCCCCACAGCTGACTGTGATCCCAATAAGATACCTTACTCCCTCCTTCCTAGTTCCTTTTATTCGGCAATTTTTTTTTTAATTTTGAAGTGACCTTTAAATGCCTGTCAATCAAAGCATTTTGTTTCCAATAAATATTTTACAAATGCAGCTTATTTTCTTTTCTCAAAATGAACCCCCCTTTTTTTCTCAGAATGAATTATTTTCTTTTAATTTTTAATTTTTTTTATTGAAAAAAACAATTTCCGCCTCCTCCCAGCCTCCCATTTCCCTCTCCCTCCTCCCCCTCCTCTCCCCCTTCCCCCACTCCT
>NW_004949248.1:126134-131757 GCF_000317375.1 Microtus ochrogaster | reverse complement strand
TCCTCAGCACCAAAACATGTATGCCTGGTAGTCCAATGACCCGAGGACAAAAGGGGGAACTTGGGGGGCAGGGTGGGGACGAGTAGAACACAGGACACCCTGCCGCACAAGCTGAAGGTGGGTGTGCTATCTTTCGGTGGTCCTTGAGGCCTGCCCGGTAGGCAGACCCTCACCGCTCTGGGTAGGTAGCCTTAGTGTAGGAGCATAAAACTGTTCCAGAGCAAAGGACCTTGCAGAACAAGGTCCCTTGGGGGTGGGTCGTGTGTAAGAAAGACAGCCCTGCAGAAGGAGCTGGGGGAAGGGGGTTTGTGCTCTCTTCCAGGACAATCCGCCCCTGGATAGCACACACTCACCCGTCCAGATGGAACTCCTCAGCACCTAAACAGGGCCGCCTGGTAGCCCAATGATCCAGGGACAAAAGGAAGAACAGAACGGGGCAAGCAGGGCAGGATCCAGCAGAGCACAGGAGACCCTGGAGCATGAGCTGAAGGTGCCCGGGCTCCCTTACAGGGGACCTTGAGGCCTGCCCAGTAGGCAGTCACTCACCGCTCTGGGTGGATAGCCTTAGTGTTGGCCTCAGAATGAACTATTGATCATGTGTCTTCTTCATATGTGTTTGTCTCTGGGAAAAATCCATATATGTCATCAATGTGACTGGAGAAAGGAAGGTGCATTTCTGCTGGTGACCTTTGCTTTGTGAATGTGTATCCGACACACAGTGGAAGCTTTGGATTTCTAAGTTGTTCCTTGTGCTTTGCACTAACTCTCTCAAAGCACCTGGAACAAAGACATAATGTAAGCCACAATATTTTCATTCTACTGGGGCTTCAGTGGACATCTTAGTGTGAGTGAGGACCAGACATAAGAAGCAAGACCCAGCAGTGTTGGCATGCTTTCTGGAGAAAAATATCTGCAACTAAAGACTGAGGCAAGTGGTTAAGATTATAAAATGTCAGGAGCCTGAATCATCACAAAGGACCCATAATACCAGCGTGGAAACTAATGATAGAGAAGCCTCTTCTTTCTGCATGCTGTAAAATACAGCATCATAAGTATAGGGCTGTTGGTTAACTATGAACTAAGTTTTATCATAAAAAGTTAATACTGGTAAAAAAAAAAGAGTGTTTTCTTTGTTCATGGTATGTGAAAATCAATAGGAAACTTTAAACTAAAAACATAATTTTCATCAATTAAATTTATTTCCTTCTGGAAACAGTTTTCATTGATTCCTGTGTTATGTTTTTCTAGAACTGCCAATATTATATTCTGCATTGATTGTCCAACCATATCAAATAAAATCACTTGAGTAAATTAAAACAAAATACTGGTAACAATCCTTTACCCAAGATTCTAATTTAATTTATCATTTTGGCTCTACAGGTATTATAAACTGTGTAACTGCTCTGGTTTTAGAATTTGATAGATAAGTATTAGTTTCTATTCTTCAGCACTTTTAGAACATAAAAATCTTTCAAATTAGTGATAAAGATTGCTGCTTAGGAACCGAGTTCAATTCCCAACATCCATGTTGAGCAGACCACAATGCCTATAATCTAGCGCCAAATGACCTGACAATCTCTTTAGCCAACTATGGAAACTCTCACACATGTATACTTACTTATACAGACCCAAACAATACATTGAAGTAAAAAATAAAAAAAAAAACTTAATGAGAAATATATTATTATACACTTTAGAGAAGCAATTGAATATATGTTTTCCTGAATCATACAAGATCATAACATTGTAATTTTGACAGAGATCACTTTATTCTTCTAGTATCAATATATGCAATCTGCAAACATGTGTGTATGCATGCACATACCATACATGCATACTTAGAAATGGAGAGATATAAACAAATTCACATGTCTTCAAGTCCCTAATATGCATGGTGTTTTCATATAGCCTAAAACCTTAAACATACTTTAAATCATCTCTAGATTGCTGTAACACTGAATAATTAAATATAATATAAAGAGATTTTATAATGCTTATTTAGAAAATAATCCCAATGAAAGGAAATATGTAAATATTCACTAAAAATAAGAAAGAACCTTAATAGTAAGGAGAAAACTTATATTTTATCATTAAGTTACTAAGATACTCCCAGTCTGAGTATATGGTCTAAATGTTTGGGATTTTGACTTTGTAGTGGACTCCGATAATTACTAACTGTAATTTTTAAATTAAAAAAACAAATAAATGAATTGAATAGTTTAATTAAATCATGGCAGTGTTATCCTTCAAGATGATACCAACCACCTTTCTTATATTGGGATACATTAGGGAATTATATTGGCATGGTGAATGCTACCAAAAGATGTAATATATCAAGTGGGCATAAAGTATTGTTCAAGGTTAAAGATCCTCACTTCGTCGATTATTAACATTCTTATTTGATTTGGATTTTTGGGTTTTTATTGCTTTTTTTTTCAAAAATGTTCACTCTGTTATTTTTGTCTTAGCTACAGATAGTCAGAGGAAAGATGTGAGTTTGATAGAGCATTTGCAGTAAGAATGGAGAAAACAGAGATCAGATACACTCGTATTTGTGCATGTCAATGTCAGTCCTTTTCAATAAAGTTCAAAGGAGTCTATCACGTACAAACTACTTTTCTGTTATATGTGACGAAAATACATTTTCTTGGCAGGTTTCTGATGTGCAGACGCGAACCTCTGTCAGCTTCCTACTAATTTTAGTGCTTCTTGTCAGTTTCTTACAACTAATGACATAAAGGAAGAGTTGTTAACAGAAAAACACTTTGGAATCCAAAAAAGTCTGGCAGATCTCACTGATAAGAGTGGAAGAGTTTATTTCTCAAGGTAGTTAATGTATGTTCATGAAAATTAGAAAATTACTGTTTAACATGTATTAAGGATTTCATCTCCTCCCAGTAAGGAATTATATATATCATGGAACTAATGCTTCTCAAATATCTAGGCTTACTACAAATATGATTTTTGTTTTTCTTTAATGAGTGGATTTGATATAAAATATATATTAAATTCAACAATATATTAGTTTTACATGTTATCTTATTTTATTTTTTGATATTATAATAAAATTACATTTCTCCATTCTCTTGTCTCTCATATATGTGTGTGTATTACTGTTTATTGAATCATGCAAGAACATAGCATTATAATTTTGACAGAGATCACTTTATCTTCTAATAGCAATATATTCAATGTGCAAACATGTGTGTATGTAGACACACACCACACATGTATACTAGATTTATAGCGAGATAGATAGGTAGATAGATAGATAGATAGATAGATAGATAGATAGATGATAGATAGATTGATAGATAGATAGATAGATAGATAGATAGATAGATAGATATTAAAGGAAGATGGCTGTATTTTTTGTTAAAATTGAAGTAAGGTATTTTCAAAGGCCACTATCATGAATGTGCATGTTACCAGTCAACATTTACTCAAAAGAAAGGAATGTTTTGCATACTTTCTGATATTAAATCCATGGTGATATTATTTGGGGCATGAACCTGCTAAAAATCAGCAATCCTTAAGAAAACAAAACAAATGCAAAAGAATTTTTCCAGAGGTTGGAATATACTAATGATACTTTGCATAATAATGCTTGTACCACCTGGAAATATCTGTTCAAATCAATAAAGAGAAGTGCAATTTGAACAGGAATTCAATGTATCAGATTTTCTACGGGTAAATTCTGTTAATAGAATAATTGTCCTAATAAAATATTCCACATACCTCATTGAGAAACTCAAGCACAACCTGCCTATGTAGAGATTTACAGATTCATACACAGCTTCATTCTTAACTACTACTGTTTCTCCTCTAAAACACTGTTACCAAAGTCCAAACCAAGCAATTTAATGTAGACATTGTTTACTTTTAAGCCAAAATTGCTTGTATTTAAAGAATCATATACATTGTAGCTAAAAACAATTTATATTTCAAAATTACTTTGGCTCTTTGCAAATTTACATTTCATGGATACAGTACCAATCAAATCAAACTTCCTCTGTGGAAATCAAACATAAAAGACAACATCTGAAGCAGTCCTGTTTTCTATAATAGCATGCCTCATTACAAACAGCGGGCTTAGGGAGTTTGGAATGTGGAGGGCAATAAGAAGAAAATACTGGTCAATTATCCACTTCTCTCCTGTTACAGAAATCCCAACTTCTGCATGAGTGAGCATGGCTCAGAGGAGACTCTTTTATTCGTTATTGATTTTGACTTCTAATTCCATAGAACTTCTGAACACATGGAATTTCTTCGGTGATAAGAAAAACTTGTTGTCATGGAGAGACAGATATCACTGTTTCCGTGGAAATTAGCCATGTGGTGCGAGGATTAGGACTTTCACAGACTTTTTCTATTACGTTTGTAGATGAACTGTCTACTGAGATCTCAGTTGGTCACCAAAATTAGTGTCTGACTCCACCATTGTGTAGTGAAGAAATGTTAAAGAAGCACCAAAGATGTTACCCTGTGTGTTCACATGGCATTGCTTTATAACTAGTGTTTTCTCAGGACACAGAGGGCCTCTTCTTTCCCATATAAACTCTGTTTACACACTAATTTATTGTTAAACTTTTTGCTGTGGTCTATGATATTGTCAAAGTGACTCATTAAGGGTTTTTTGTCTTCTCTTTTAAATAATTACTTTTATTTTTTTAGATAGCAGTGAAATTATATCGTTTCTTCATCCCAAAATTTCCCAAATGACAACGCTTGCACTTCTCTTTTTCAAATTCACGGATACTTTTTCATTAATTGTTTTTATATAAGCACATACCACATAAACACATACCACATCTCTCTCTCTTACACACACACACACATACACAAACACATGTGCACACCTTCTCTGACTGTACAATATATGCTCTCAGAGCCAATCATTTGATATTAAATAACCAATGGGTATCCTCTTCCTTGGCCATATATTCTCAACAAGATGAATATCTAAACCTGAGCAAAGCAAAAATATCATTTGACATGCTAAAATGTACAAGGAAAATCCTGCATTTCTGACCTCTACATGAGGAACTAAAGGTAACTAAGGAATATTGAGAGCAGCAGAGTCTGCATAATTTCTTGGAGAAATCCTTAAATTATCATTCTGTAAAAGAAACATAACAATAAAATGACTATTAGTAACTTGTTGCTATACCCACAGATTAATTTCCCTAAAATTTCCTCAGAAAAGCTTCTTCCTGCAGTAGGTAGCAGCTAACACAGAGACCAAGAGCTGGACAATGTGTACATAGTCAGAGACTTTACAGCACTCAGTTTCAAATGGAATATTAAGACCAAAGCCCTACTTTTGTTTGTTTATTTTTTTGAGACAAGGTTTCTCTGTGGCTTTGGAGCCTGTCCTGGAACTAGGTTTTGTAGACCAGGCTGGCCTCGAACTCACAGAGATCTGCCTGCCTCTGCCTTCCAAGTGCTGGGATTAAAGGCGTGTGCTACCACCATCTGGCAGATAGTAACAATACTTAAAAACAATCTCCATGCCTAGGAATAGTTGGCAAACACAAAATGAACTCAATAATATTTTAATAAAATGTTTTGTCTCATAATGCTTGGTTTGAACAATTTTTGTCTTACTGGCCTTTTGCTTGTA
>NW_004949248.1:124888-126034 GCF_000317375.1 Microtus ochrogaster | reverse complement strand
ATAATATAATAATAATAAAATAGATTATTTTTCTCTCATTTTGCTTAGTTTGGGCAATTTTTATCTTATTGGTCATTTGATTCTTCTAAAAACATTTTCCATTTAGGTTTTTTTTTGTGTGTTTGTATATGTATTTAGTGATTTTTCTTATTATTATTTATTTTAATTTTTAAAAAACAGAAAAGAAGAAAATAAATTTGAATGAATAGGGAGGTAGGAGGAACTTGGAGGAAAAGGAGAATGATTAAAATATAACATGTGAAAAATTACTTTCAATAAAAATTTAGTCATATATAAGCATCAGCTGTAGTAACCCAAAATTTGAATTTGCCAGTCAGGAATGATTTTGATGATTGTCTTCTTGCCACTAGAAGTTGCAGTGTGAATGTTGGAAGACATCTTTTAGAAGTGAACCCTCAACAGGTAGTATCTGTACATCTTTACCTATATAGGATGAAGAATCATTAGAATAAGGGAACAAGATGGTGTCCTCTCTGGGTTCACCTTCTTATTTAGCTTCTCTAGAATCACGAATTATAGGCTCAATGTCCTTTATTTATGGCTAGAAACCAAATATGAGTGCGTACATCCCATGTTCCTCTTTTTGTGTCTAGCTTACCTCACTCAGGGTAGTGTTTTCTATTTCAGACCATTTGCATGCAAAATTCAAGAAGTCATTGTTTTTACTGTTGAGTAGTACTCTAATATGTATATATTCCATACTTTCATCCATTCTTCCATTGAAGGGCATCTAGGTTGTTTCCAGGTTCCGGCTATTACAAACAATGCTGCTATGAACATAGTTGAGCATATACTTTTGTTGTATGATAGGGCATCTCTTGGGTATATTCCCAAGAGTGGAATTGCTGGGTCCAGGGGTAGGTTGATCCCGAATTTCCTGAGAAACTGCCAAACTGCTTTCCAAAGTGGTTGCACAAGTTTGCATTCCCACCAGCAATGGATTAGTGTACCCCTTTCTCCACAACCTCTCCAGCAAAGGCTAAACATAGCAGACAATGAGGACTGATATAGATATGAATAATTTGTATTAGTATAGATTTCGCTTTATTGATAGAGATTTAAGGTCAATTTTGTTATATGTATATGCATATTTCTGCTATTAAGATATTGTGATTATGTAGTTCA
>NW_004949248.1:117253-123583 GCF_000317375.1 Microtus ochrogaster | reverse complement strand
ATAAATAATAATAATAAAGAAAGATGGTGTCCTCCACAGAATTGCATGGTGTGTGACAAAATGACCTCAAACAGCTGACATCAGAGTACTTGTTGGTTGAATACAGAGAGTCAGCAAAGAAAGTCCTTTATTCGTCCTCCTGACCCTGATACAAGTGTACTTAGATGATGAACATTGGAATCTACTTTGTCATTTTCTCTATGTGTGAATCTGTTCCTGGAATGCTTGGCTTCCTCCTCAGAGGAAGCTCTCATGACTTACTAACTGATAGGACCTGTTCAGATAATGTTTTACTCTTTTGTGTTTTCTTCTCTAAAATATCTATAGTTCACACTAGAGGTCATCTACAAACTGGGACATTTGAATGAAATAATACATCACTGAATCTTATCACAGCCTAAATTCCATGGTTATTATCCTATTGCATTTCAGTACATGGATAGGAACTCTCTTATTTAAGAATAAAAGGAGTTAAGTGCCAGAGAATAGGATGTGAAATTGTGAGTAATTACCTTTTAGGCATTATTTGACTGATGAAGACATGAATTTAGAGCAGATATGATAGTATAAAATTTTTAGAGAGTAAAGACAGTGCCCAGTGAAGATGGGGGAGGAGATCCTGAGGTCCCATGTCAAACTGGGGAGCTATTGGAAGTTGATGACTGCTAATGGAGAAGGGACTCTAGTGAGGTGAACAGTAGAACGTAGTTGGGTTGAAAAGGAAAAAAAGAAAAAAAAAAAGAAGGGAATTATCCTGGGAAAGAGAAGGGTAACATAGAGGATGGGAGAAGAAAGGCACCAATCAACAGTAAAACTGTTTTTTAAACTGAGGGGGCCATAGTATTTTATGTTTAATTAAAATTGTACACAAACAAAATTTTAATTAAGTTATGTCACTTGAAATAACAGTGGTCTCTTTCAACATTAATAGACTTTCTTTCAAAAACCCTAAAGGCAAGTATGGAAAAGCTTCCTTCCTGCTGAGTTGGGAGTTAGAGAAATTTAAGAGAGCACCAAAATAATACAGAATATTGCGTTGCTCTTGGATACATAAAAAAAATTGAATGTAAGACACTAATAATGAAGTTGGGATAATTGATCTAGAATTGATCCTGCAGACCTCTTTTTAAGGATTCTTGACACAGTACCCAAAGATTTATTTGGGATTCTCCTCAGTATGCTGTGAATATCATTGGTTAATAAAGGAACTGCTTTGGGCCTATAGCTCTGCTTTAAGCCAACAGAGCTAAGCAGGGAAAACTAAACAGAATGGTGGGAGAAAGGAGGCAGAGTCAGAGAGAAGTCATGGAGCTACTGCCAGATACAGATACTGGGAACTTTACCTGGTAATCCACAACCATGTGGCAATATAAAGATTAATAGAAATGGGTTGAATTCAGTTATAAGAGTAAGTCAATAAAAATTAGAGCTAATGAGCCAAGCAGTAATTTAATTAATACAGTATCTGTGTGATTATTTTGGGTCTAAGCTAGCCTGGCAGCTAGCAACCAACAAGCAGCCTCCTCCCAACAAATTGATGTCAACATGGTTGGCTAACCTGAAAGGGCTTGGAAAGGAATTCTAGACAATAAAAAACAAAGTTTAGTCACATTTATTTCCCCAGATGGGCTTTGCTTGCTGGCAACATCCTGCAGCTCTTTAAGTGAAATTTTCCTGATTCAGCGATAGCAATGAAAAAAACCTGCACAATTTTGAAATGAGCCATGCTGCCAGTGTGACCTCTGGCTACTTCAGAAGGCCGAGATTTTAAATGGGACTGTGAGCCATGTATTACAACTTGCTTAATGGCAATGTAGACCTGTTGTGTGCCTAAAATTGGAGCAATATGCATGGCTTGCACAGGCTGTGAATGGACTTCCACCATGTTGGACTGTGCAGAGCAAGGGGAAAGTACTCCATATGCCCTTGTAATGGCACAGTTTGTTGTTTTTTTTTTTAAGAAGCATTTAGCATTTTAAGATGCTGTCCTGGTCAGCAAAGATTTATAGATATTCAATAAAGACAAATTCAGATGTAAAAGACCTCTAAATGGGTCACAGAGTTAGATAAATATATGTAGACTTGGGAGAGAGAAGAAAAAGAATATAGAGAATTATAAAAAGAAGTAAATGGTTTTAAAAATAAAACAAAGTCTTTAAAGAGACAGAGTATAGACAGTCATAGATTAAAAAAGTAAGAAAAATAAGCCACATAAAATGGAAAATTCACGGAGAGTCTGGATTATATATATTATTGTGTTTTCTTTGAATTTTTTGACTGTGAAAGAACTAAATACAGAGAGACATTTTATTGCATGGGCTGCTAAGCTAAACCAGGATTTTTTATAAAGGAATATTGACTTCAAAATTTGAGTCTAAAAATATGTTGCTTTGGAAAAGAGGTTCTTCTTTTGTTTCTACAGAGGATGAGAACTTGTAGGTTGATTCCAGGCTAATACTGTTTAATGGACCGCAATCCCCTGAAAGACCACTGTGAACACCCTCAAAAAAATCCTTAAACCAACTGCTGACTGAGATGAACCTAACACACAGGATACACCACGAAAAGATGTGATTAACAGCTCCCCCAAACAGTTTAGATAAAACTATGCCCATAATCCCAAATATTGTCTCTAAATGTTCATTTACATTTAAAGGGAGATATACTATAGAGATTTGCATTGGTATAGATCTCGGCTTATTGATACAAATTTAAGGTCAATCTCGTTATATGTATATTTCTGCTCTTGATTAAGGTATTATGATTGTGTAGTTCATTTTAAAATGTTATGTATAATAATTAAGAAATATAGGTTAATAGATAATCATCTATAATAGTCATGCTTGTGGTCATGTTAGTTAGATTTTCTAAATGTATAAAGATATACTTCAGCTAGATAAGTATGCTTCAGATCTTTCTGGAACCTTCAGAATATGGCATTTAAAATCTTGAAAAACTTAAGACTTTTCATGACAGTGAGACGCATCTGCTCCTGGAAGCACCAAGCTACTTCAAGAGGATGATGGGTATTGAAGAGGCTCCTTATAGAATTGGTTGACCATTTGGCCAAAAAATTGCTCTTTCCTAGACTTCTTGATAAACTGGATATGCAGGATTCACAGAGAAATGCCTATGAAACTTGGCTAAAGGTGAGATGGTCCTTCAGGGTTCTTGTTTCGTGGCTAGACATTCTGCAAAACAAAAAAAAGTGACTGACAAACTGCCAGTATAGGTGGAACTGTTTCTGAAATTTCCTGCTTTGTGGAAAAGTCTGCTGGATACTATGGGCATATAGGCTGAAGATAGATACCCCAACAGTACAGAAAGACTTTGGGTAACTATCCAGGTAGAAAAATGTCTCTGTCAATTCTAGAGTTTGAGAAGTTACTTACAATGTACCTCCTGTTTACTTAGTAATGTTGTATCATTCTGGAGTCTTTGATGGAGTTGAAGAATAGATAGCGTTTTTTTAGTCTTGATAAAAGATAAAATAGGTATAAATGTTGTAACTGTAATTCTTGCTTGATACCCATTTTATAAAATATAATTTTACTATACTAAAGTTAAATCTTCCTTTTCATTTAAATAGAAAAGGGAAGCTGATGTGGGATTTTCCTCTGTAAGCTGTGAATATCTTTGGTTAATAAAGGAAGTGCTTTGGGCCTATAGTAAAATCTGTAGACCAACAGAATTTGGCAGGGAAAACTAAACAGAATGCTGGGAGAAGTGAGGCAGAGTCAGAGAGAAGCCATGGAACTGCCACTAGAGACAGATGCTGAGAACTTTACCCGGTAAGCCACAGCCACATGGCAATATACAGATTACTAGAAATGGGTTAAATTCAGTTGTGTTAGCCAATAAGAAGCTAGAGCTAATGGGTCAAGCAGTGATTTAATTAATACAGTGTCTGTGTGATTATTTCCAGTCTAAGCTAGCCAGGTGGCCAGGAACCAACAAGCAGCATCCTCCTACAAAAGATGATATGTAAAATGTTATAGAAGAGGACTCATGGGTGTTCTTAACTCTATAAAACTTGTGAATCCTAATATGTCAAACATGGCAAAATGTAGTAGTTAGTGACACTTAAATATTAGCGATAATATGACTGCCAGAGGGGATGTAATCCCCAGTCAATAGAAGGGAACTCAATCATGGTATTCTAATCATTTATAAGGTCATGGAATTTAGAGGAGGATCTATTACTGTAACTTTCTTAAGTCTATACTTTCTAAATGTGTTCTAAGTGTTTATTCTTTAATCCACAGGTAAGTGTAACTCACTTTTCATTAAAAATGATCTTCTTTTTTAGTAGAGAGAATATTATAGGAACCCTGACCAAAATTTAGAGAACAGCAGACTGCTAGGTACCCCAAACCAAATGATACATCTGTGATACAACCTTGACATCTAAGGCTCAGGGAATAGTTCAGAAGTTTGGGGAATAAAAACACAGGGCACTAGGACTCCTGCTCAAAGATATTGTCTTCTGCATATGACAGAGAAATAATGTCTATGACATCTTAAAAATGTGGGTGCCTAAACAAGACCTACAAATTGACAATGTAGGTTTATATGACATGTGGGTGGGGAAAACCTTTCAAGGCTCTACTGGCCGAATTTTGGAGGCTATAGAATAAAATTTAAAAATAAGAGAGCTAATATGAGAGGAAATAAGGTTGTTCATAAGAGGAGTTCCACAAGAGACAGAAAGATAAGCAAATGATGTAAACCCATTGCACTTAATGAATGTTTTTTTAAAAAATTAAATTTAAAGCCGGGCGGTGGTGGCGCACACATTTAATCCCAGGACTCGGGAGGCAGAGGCAGGCGGATCTCTGTGAGTTCGAGGCCAGCCTGGACTACAAGAGCTAGTTCCAGGACAGGAACCAAAAGCTAAGGAGAAACCCTGTCTCAAAAATCAAAAAAAAAAAATTAAATTTAAAATAAAAGGTTTTTAACTTGCAAGCTATATGCTATGTTTCTATATTAAAAACTTGCCACAAGTTACAATCCCAGAGAACCTAGACAAAAATAAGGACCCCCAAGGGAGACATACAAGATCTAATCTACATGGAAAGTAGAAAAAGACAAGATCTCCTGAGTAAATTGGGAGCATGGGGAACTTGGTAGAGGGTTGAAGGGAAGGGGAGAGAAAGGGGGGGGAAGCAGAGAAAAACATAGAGTTCAATAAAAACCAAACAAAAGAAAGTGATAAAACAACTTGCAGTTACATGAAAATGAAGAAAAGAGCATTATAAACGAATTGTACAAGCATTCAATCCCGGAACTATAACATTCTGATTCCAAAAGTTGACATATATTTGTGTGTTATCAATATATAATGCTTTAAAGTGTCTTAATTTAGTTTTTAAAAAGTTTCTATTTTTAGTTTTTATTAATGTGTAAATGTATATGTGTCTGTGTTTGTCTATGTTCACATGCCCAAGGATTCTAGAAAAAGGCATGAGATAACCGAAAATTCGAGTTGCAGGAAGCTATGAGTCATCTGAAATAAACACTGAAGTAGATGCTTGAAACAAAGCTTGAGTGTTCTGCAAATGATATCAGTATAGACTTTTAACAACTGAGTCATCACAGTAGTTGTAATATTGAGTCATCATATATATATATATATATATATATATATATATATATATATATATATGCATATATAAAATCTGGATGTGACTAACAGCAAAAATTCCCTGTTTATTTTTTATCTCTGCTCCCTTTACTGCAAGGGGGACACATTTAGCCTTGCCCACATTGATTTACTGGGACTCTAAGCAATGTAAATAAAACAACTAAACATCTATGAGTAATTTTTTTTTATTGAGAAAAGGAAAAAAAAGTATCTGCCTCCTTCCAGCCTCCCATTTCCCTCCCCCTCCTCCCACCCTTCTCCCTCTCCCCCAAACTCCTCTCCCCCTCCCTCTCCAGACTGCTCTATGAGTAATTTTGTATAAACTATTAATCTCTAGCACTTACATTTAGTCCTTGGGAAAAGTTTGTCACTTTCATTTGTTATAGGAATTTATACCCAGACCAGTACACTGTCCCAGTGTCACCAGCAGTATCAATTTAATTAAGCTACTAACAGCTTTATTTTCTATTGTTTATTCAGTTCAGTGTCTCAGACTTTATAATCAAATGCACCAGAAAATCTGTGCCAGTTTTACCATTTTCTGACAGTGGAAGAAATAATCTTCTCCTGGGACATTTACACAATCAGTTATCTAAAATCAAATGATCAGCCTTGAAAATATATACAACACTAACATGATGCAGACTGGGAAGTTCATATATGTATATGTATATATATATATATAT